>NW_024813202.1:968-2516 GCF_019175285.1 Sceloporus undulatus
TTATTATTATTATTGGGCTCAGTTGGTTTACGCCCTCCTCGCTTGGCATAGAGGCTTGTGTTGAGGGCATTTCTTGCCCAAAAAAAGGGGGGTGGGGAGAGGTGGAGAAATGCCGACTCTTGTGTGTGAAGGGAAGAGAGAGAGAGAGAGAGAGAGTTGTTGCTGAAGTGTTAATTGGCTGCGGGAGGCCGGGCAAACTTACTTCAGAGGAAGCCATGAGGAGAGGGCCAAGCGGAGGAGGAGGAGGAGGAGGAGGAGGAGGAGGAGGAGGAGGAGGGAAAGGGGTTTTTCTTTCCTCAACCCGGCCAGCCTTATTCCTGGTTACTCGGAATAAGGCCCCCGAAGGGTCTTCCTGGAAAGCACAGCGCCGCAAAAACTTATACCGAGGAAGGAAGGAAGGAAGGAAGGAAGGAAGGAAGGAAGGAAGGAAGGAGAGAGGGAGAAAATGGGGGGGGGGGCCTTTAATGCC
The DNA here is from genome assembly GCF_019175285.1 of Sceloporus undulatus. Taxonomy (NCBI): domain Eukaryota; kingdom Metazoa; phylum Chordata; class Lepidosauria; order Squamata; family Phrynosomatidae; genus Sceloporus; species Sceloporus undulatus. The sequence continues at coordinate 1,438 of NW_024813202.1, forward strand.
GGAGGAGTGCTTCGCCTTCCCTCTGCTTGCGGCACAGATGTCAAAACCTTAGCTCGACCAAGACCACTTTTTAATAATAATAATAATGATAATAATAATAATAATAACTCGGCCTCCTTCTCTATTGGAACGAAGCCGCAGGAAAGGAAAAGAAGAACGCATTGAAAGGATTCAAGAGTTTTCCCCCTGTCTGTCTCTCTGAGAAAAGGGGGTTTGGTGTTCGGGTTTATTAGATGAGATGTGCCTTTATAAAGGCATAATATTACTACTATTTTATATATAATGGACTGCTCCAAATACACACACATACATATATATGAAGCAGTCCAAGGCGCGCTCTCCTTCGCAGCCTTCAAAAGCATCCTAGCTAATAAGAGATGCGGAAGCGCTGCGCATCAATTTCGTGGCAAGGTTGCGGTGCGGACAAGCAAACACACACACACACACACTCTCCTTGGAGACACACAGACCCCTCCCCAGCGCAATGCCTCCTTTCCTTGTTGGCTGTTTCTGGTCTGCGGAGAGAAGTGGACCCCTTTCCGTCTAGCAAAGGCTTTTGGCCGCTGCCGAGTCTCCTTCTTCTTCTGCAGACCCCTCCGACGTTGTTCCCACGGTCCGCTTAGGTCTCTGTCCTCCGCGACGATGGCCCCTGGAGGACCCTGTCTTTAAAAACAAATTATAAGCTCATTCTCATCTCTCTCTCTCTCTCTTTTTTTTTTTTTTTCTTCCCCAAAATGAGATTTCGAGAAAAGTTTACAGTACTATTAAAAACGTAGGGAGGATACAGAGAAGGCTGGTCGTGAGGTGACACGTTTAAAACACATTTCAAACAAGAAGAGATGTAACTGAGAAGCCAAAAGATGAGCCGATTCTTCCGATTTTATTAGCAGCATTAGGCAGGTATAAGGCGTTGTATAGGATCGCTTCGCCTGTTTGAATTGACCTCAGTGAAAGGTGCAACCCTATCCATGCTTTATTTACTTTTACTTATGGAACCTATCCCCTGGGTTTCCTTGGCAAGTTTCTTCAAAGCGGGTTTGCCAAGGCCATGCTCTGAGGTTGAGAGAGTGTGACTGGCC
>NW_024813203.1:0-2142 GCF_019175285.1 Sceloporus undulatus
TGAGGCTTTCAGTTGGTCTGCAGTCCTTGAAAGATGGAAATTGGGGAAACGGAAATGGAGGGAAAGAGAAGGCATGGCTGAATGTCCTCCAAGGGTCCTCCAGGACAGACTGATGGAAGGACCCCTCGCTTGGTTTCCCTTTTCTCCTGGCAACTGGGCTACAAACAAAGGAAGGAGGCTGGTTTTGGCTCCAGGAGTCAGAGATTTTAAAGTTTCCTAAGGAAAAGTAAGAAGAACTTCAAGTAAAATGGGATCCCTGCTTTCATCTGTTTTTGCAATATTTATTTAGTCATTGACTAATTCCTATTCCTTTCTGACCTCTTCTGATTTCCCATAAATCAGATTTCTTAAACTCTCTATTTCAGCCATATCTTCTCACTTAAGGAACCAGTTGTCTGTTTGTTTTCCAATTCTGTGTCTTCTCTAGAAAGGATGCAAAGGAAAGGGAACCAGAAAAGGAAGGTTAACTCCTGGGAATCATCAATCAATCTCCGTGAAGCTGCCTTATTTCTCCTGCGCAGAGCCTCCCTGCCTCCAGGTGGCGCTGCTTCCCTCCTTCCCTCCTCTCAGACTCAAGGCTGAGGCCCCGCCTCCTTTCCAGAGACAGAGACCCAATGGAAGATGGGGAGGGGCAGAGAGAGTGGGAGGGGCCAAGGGCGGGATCATGCAATGTAATTTTTTCAGCCGGTCTTGCAATTCCAGTGCCATGGCCAGGCGGTGGCGCTGTTTCCTTCCCAAGAGGCTGAAGCTCCGCCTCTCTCCCAGTTGCCATGGAACTCAGACAGGGAGAGACCTGAATCTCAGAGGAATAGTGGGGGTGGTCAGGATGGTGGTATGCAAATTATGGACCAATCAGATGGGAGGACAGCCCCAAAGTCTCTTCTGGGCCCCAGAGTCCCCCTGGAAGCGAGGTTGTGAGGGCAGGGGGGCTTGGCTTGGGGGCTGTGAAGAGGTCCATGGGCGAAGGGGGCTTCTAGGGCTGGAGGGGTAGCGGAGGTTGAAGAGGAGGAGGGAGGGCTGGGGCCAGGCCAAGGTCTCACTCTGTCCTGGAAGGATGTCCCAAGGAGAGGGGGCTCTGGGTGGCCAGTGAGGGGATCATGTTTTTTATCTGCTAATTTAAATTGTTTTCTTTCTCGTTTTGTTTCATGTTCTAAATCTAGGATTTTGTTGGTTTCTTTAACTATTAACATCTTCAGTCTTTTTGTATCTTGTTGCAGCAAAGAAGGCAGCAGAGCAATGGCTCTCATCAGTTTCCTTTCTACACTGGTGCCTTGGGATACGAAATGACTGGGTTACGAAATTTCCGGGATACGAAAAAGTTGGATTGGGGAAAACTGTTCCGGGTTACGAAATATTTTTCGGGTTACGAAATTCATTTCGGCGCGAAATTCAAATGATGCAAAGTGCAACGTACAGGCTTTCCAGGGCTTTCCAGGGCTAACGGAAAGCTAAGGGGGCTGGGTTAGGGGTTAGCTTTGGCGCGAATTTTGAATTTCGTTAGCAGCAGTGATTGGCTTGAGAAATCAAGCTGATCATCTGGATTGGATAATGAAATTGGGGGGGTGGCTTGCCTTGAGAAACAAAAGCCGGCTTCCATTGATCTGCCCCCTTTGTCTGGCCCTGTGGACTGTGTGAGGAAGAGTTTATTCTGAGCTCTAACTCTTGGTTCCACTCGAGGTTCGGACTTTTCCTGGCTTTCTGCCTTTGGACTTTTTCTGCCTTTGCCAGGTGTATTCTTCGGATCAAGACTGGCCATCGGGAATTTCTCTACAGGTAGGTGGATGGATTTTGACCTTCTTCTTGTGGGGTGAGACAGTGTGACCATGCTTTTGCTGTGGGGTGCTGGGTTGCTTTTTTTTTGTTGGTGTTTTCAAAGTGTGCAGTGTGGCTTTTAAAACTGTGGACATGGTCCCATGTGGGCCAGAGAGTCTCACCATAGGGTTGCATTTTTAGATTGGGGGGTTTTGGCTTATGGGTTAGGGTTCTGGTGTGCTTGGCTCATGGCTGTGATGATTTGAAAGTGTGGGCATCGATTTTTGCAAGTTTGGCCTTGCTTTGATGTGGGCCAGACAGTGTGACCTTGGGGTTGCATTTTCAGATTTTGGGTTTCTGGCCTATGGGTTTGTGTTCTGGGGTGCTTTG
>NW_024813203.1:2242-2516 GCF_019175285.1 Sceloporus undulatus
TTGGGGTTGCATTTTCAGATTTTGGGTTTCTGGCCTATGGGTTTGTGATCTGGGGTGCTTTGACCATGGCTGTGATGATTTGAGAGTGTGGGGTGTGAGTTTTGCAAGTTTGGGCCAGAGAGTGTGACCATGGGGGTGGGGGTGGTTTCCAATTGTGGCTTTTGCTCAGTGCCTGTGCCTTTTGTCCTTTTTAGGCTTGAGCTATGGCTCCCAAGCCAAGCGGTGAGAAAAAGAAGAGGGCTCCCTTGTCCTTGGAGGACAAGAAGGAAATCAT
>NW_024813204.1:0-758 GCF_019175285.1 Sceloporus undulatus
CTGAGAGGCTCCTCTTTCTCTCCCTAAGGCTCCAGAGCAAGAAGGAGGCCAGGCTCCTTGGGCCAAAAGGGAGTCAGTGTGTTTCTTGGTGTGTCTTTTGTGTCGCTTTTCTGAGAGGGTTTTCTTATACAGAAATAGGAGGATAGTTTTAATACAAGCCCTATTCTTCTTGTTCACAAACATTGGGCTTTGGCTTCTAAGAGGAGGCTTGTCCCTCAAAAAAGGCCAAAAGTAGCTCCTTTGGGAGGTTTCAAAAGTCTTCTCATCTTTCTTATTAAGAGATTTTCAGGGAAGAAGGAAGCTGACAGACCAGATCATCTCATATTTCCAATAATGAAACAAGCAAATAAACAAACAAACAAGAAGAACAAAAATAAGGATTAGACAGAAAAACAAACTGCTTATCTTTTAAAAAGTAGAACCATTTTTAAGGGTAAAAATCAGCCTTTGGTGCTTCTACACTTTTACAACTGACTCTTGGCTGTATCTGCACTGAAGAAATAATTCAGATTGAAACCGCTTTAACTTTCCTGCCTCCATCCAGTGGAATCCTGGGATTTGTAGTTTGTTGCAGCACTAGAGCTCTCTGGCAGAGAAGGCTAAGTGTCACAAAGGAAAAAAAACCCAGATTCCATAGCAATGAGAGGTTGAAGCAGTATCAAACTGCCTTATTTCTGCAGGACCTCCTTTTCATTCTTCCCCTCAAACTCACTCTCTTCCCTGAAGGCCTCAAACTGCCAACTGCCAAGCGCTGAGGC
>NW_024813204.1:858-2516 GCF_019175285.1 Sceloporus undulatus
GGGTTTTCTTATTACACAGCTCTGCTCTTTCTGGGGATCATGGGTTTGAAAAGGGATCAGAAATGGGAAGGAGAGTTTTAATACAAGCCTTATTCTTATTTTTCACAAACATTGGGCTTTGACTACTATCCCTGTTTTTAATAACTGTTTCAATAACTGTCCAATAATTTAATGGTATTTTATTTTGGATGGGAGTGTTAGGGTTAGGGTTTGGGAGATCATGAAAGATGTTGTTATTGTATTGTATGGATATTTATTTAGTGTAAGCTGCTAAAAGTTGGCCATTCTTGTGTAGTAATTGTCTTGTGATTAACTCCCACAACAGCCTTGTAAGGTAGGCTTCATAGGCTCCTAGGGCTGGAAGGGAGCCCCAAGGGCCAAACAGTCAGCCCCATTCTGCCCTCCAAGTCCTCCAAAGAGATAGTCATCCAGACAGAGATTCCTCCCATGCTCTTTAAGGCAGGGTCTCCCACAGATTTGCTCAGAGGTCATGGGACCACAGTCCCATGGGAACCGGCCCTTGCCTCCCCACTTTAAGAAAGGAGACCCCCTCAGCCCCCTGGACTATTTACTACCAGGAGTTACTATGGCTGGGACTCAAGGGAGTTTCCTATGCATTACCTCCTACTCTCCATGGCCATTGGCACTGACCTTTTCCCCATTGCCCTCCCTCCCTCAGCCCTGTGGACCTCCTCCTCCTTCGCACTCAGAGCAACCCTTCTCTATGGCTGAGGAGACGGCCTCTGACCCAGGGAAGCTCCAGACATAAAGGACTGCAGAAGAGACCTTTCTGGGGCTGCAGGCATCAGGGTCTTTGTACTGAAGGTAGGCCTTTATTCCTGGAGCTGAAAGAGGACTCTTGTTTAAATGCTTCAGTCCAGGATTGTGTGGAAAGGTTGCAACTGAGAGACTGAGCCCATGCTTTGCAGGAATAAAGCCCCAAATTGAGTCTCTGGCAGCATTGTCTTCCCAGAAGGTGGAAGTGAGATTTCCAGACCTCAGACATATGCCAGTGAGTCTTTTTTATGGGGACTGTGTGTGTATGTGTTGTTTACTAGAGCTTTGTGAGATATTTGTTTCACAGGGTTTACAAAATGAATTTACATAGGTCTTCACTTCCCAAAAATGAGCATAATCCAGGATGCAATCTTCACTCATAAACCTATACATTTATAGATTTTTGTTGTATATTCAACAGTGTGCATCTTTTTAAAAAATATACAAGGAGAAGTGAAGAAATTGTGATATTGACAATAGATCCGTTCAGAAACAGTGTGTGTGTGTGTGTGTGTGTGTGTGTGTGTGCATGTGTGTGAGATAGATGTTGAGATTGACAGGAGGATGGATGTACATGTGCATGAAATTGACATTGAGCCTTCTCTGCCAGAGAGCTCTGGTGCCTCAGCGAACTAGTAACCTAAATAATAATAATAATAATAATAATAATATAAATTATTATTATTATTATTATTTTAAAAATTGAGTATCACTATTATGGGAGTTGGAGTGGGGTCCTTGACTCAAGGCTATGGAATTCTGGGAGTTCCATCTCTTCCTCCATCCTCATGTTTCATTTCCTTCACATCTATTTTGCAAACATTAGTATACATCCTTTGGATAGATGTACATGAGGATGAAATGGATGGGGCTCTGACACA
>NW_024813205.1:0-2516 GCF_019175285.1 Sceloporus undulatus
TTGGGTCAGAGGCACACCAGGCAGTTTGGCTGCTGTGGCGTCCCTCCGCAGGCAAATGGGCCACCACCAGCCTGCCATAGAGTCTTAGGAGGTTGCCAGTGTGCCATCTGGTGAAGTTTTTTGAGATCAGTTTCAGTTGTTGTGACATGATGATGTGAACACAAAGCATGAATCTGTCTGTCTCACAGCATATGTGCTCACACATTTTTGTTGTTTGTCCAAATCAACATTCATCATGACTTTTGGACACCCAGTGAGACAAATGGATGTATATAATTTAATCAGTGAAATGCTTGATTGATAACCCTGTTTCAATGACTTCTACAAATTATTTCAAACCAAAAATAGAAATAATCCCCAAATATGCACACACACATAGAGGAATCTCAGATCACTTGTGTTTTGACCCTCTTTTTCTATGTTTTGATAAGGGTGCTCAGGATTTTTCTTCAATTTTTCTTCAATCATTTTCAAATACTGTATTGTTGTTCTTGTTGTTTTTTCTGTCTCACCTTTTTCCCAGTTTGTGATTCAAAGGGGCTTACAATTTAAAAAGACATTCTTAAAAATCCACACAATACAAAAATTAAAACAGAATTAAACAATAAAGAAATTAAAAGCATATTAAACCATAGATCATTAAAAACACAAACATACACACCATGCCAGCACAGTTAGCAACATCAAGCATCTTGTATTAGATGCCTGTTAGAATTTTTTTTAAAGTCTTTACTTATTTGTAAAAAGAAAATAGGGAAGGTGCCAGTCTAACTTCTCTGGAAAGAGAGTTCCTTAGTCTGGGGGCAGCCACTGAAAAGGCCCTCTCTTGTGTTCCCACCACATGTGCCTGTGAGAGCAGTAGGATAGAGTCTGAATGTCAGGATTGCCTGTAGGAGAGAATTTCTCATTAATGAACTTCCAAGCAATAACATCATTAAAATACGCTAATGACATGATTGGGAGAATGGACATCCAAGAATAGACAGCCATTAATAATTGCCTACCTTGACTTGCAGCAGGGATTGATCAGGTAGTAAATATTCCACTGTCAGGGAGAGGCACCTGCCACCTTAAAGAAAGCTGTATGGAATGGATCAGATCAAGACTTAGGGAACAATTACTGCCTATTCCTAATACTACTTTGTGAGGCAAGCTGCCTGAGTATGTAGTTGATGGGTAGTTTGGGTTGCTTTTGAAGGAAGCAGATTACCTGGATATATTTTAGTCTGATTTTCAGGTTTTGGTTGCCTTATTTGTTTTAATGTATGAAGTACTCTGGATGATAAAGGAGAAGGAGATCTTCCTGGCTCCTTAAGTAGCTTTTGATGCCACTGATCATGGCAGGGTGGAAATACAAGACACTGTATTATGGTGATTCCACTCCTTTCTACAAGGCCAGTTCCAGAGAGAGCTTTTTGGCTTCCAGCGACTCATTCAGATGAAACAATTACAATGCTACTGTTCCATTTTAGTTGCCATGGCTCCGTCCTAAATGGCATTTAGAATTCTCAGCTAAAGTGCAAACTACAAATTTGCGTGGATATTAAGGTGTGCAGTCTGCAAGATTACATCCTGTTGCTTGTGTTGGTCTATCTCTGTATGAAGCCCCAACAATGCAGCAACTAGATTGCAAAGACATCTTATAGGAACGATTTATTGTTGTTGTTGTTGTTGTTGTTGTTGTGTACTTTCAAGTCATTTCCAACTTATGGCAATCCTAAAGTGAACCTGTCATGAGGTTTTCTTGGCAAGAGTTGTTCAGAGGAGGGTTGCCACTGCCTTCCTCTGAAGCTCAGAGTGTGAGACATGCCTAAGCTAAACCAGTGAGTTTCCATGGCTGAGCTGGGAATCAAACCCTGGTCTCCAGAGTAGAAGTCCAACACTCAAACCACCAAGCCACACTGGCTGTCCATATAACACTGATTTTAAGGGAACTGCACAAGCTGTCAATATAGTTGTGATTTGAATTCAAGGTGCTTTTCTACGTTCAGATCTCTAAATGAGATATTTGAAGGAGTATCTCTCCCTCTCCGATGAATGAAATCTGCTGGTGAGGTCTTCCTATGTATCCCACTAGTGAAAGCCATACACTGTGTGAGAGGATCTTCTTCACTGTGACACCTTGGTTGTGGAATGCCCTCCCTTTTGAGGCCCAGTTGATATCAACAATTATTTTATTATGGTTCCAAGACTTTTTTTTTAAATAAAGCTCTTTGGGCAAATGGTTTTATACAGGTGTGTAATCATATGAGAGCCAGGGTGGTGTAATGCTTTGAGCACAGGATTAGGACTCTGGAGATTGGGGTTCAGCTCTCTGCTTGTCCATGGAAACCTGCTGAGTAACCTTGGGCAAGTCATATCCTCCCAGCCCCAGAAGACCACATGATATCATTTTAGAGTTGCCATAAGTTGGAAATAACTTGAAAGAGCATAACAACAAGAGTGTATACATATATGGCTTTAAGCTGCTTTAGTTTTTCCATTTTTAATTGTACTATGTCTTTAGAGTGTTTATG
>NW_024813206.1:0-2516 GCF_019175285.1 Sceloporus undulatus
AAATCCAAACCCACAAAACAAAAACCTTTTATGGTTGGATTGACAGGAACTTCCCTATTTTCTTTTACAAGGCATTTGATTACATTTTATGAGCTGACAGACTGATCCTCTAAATGCTTAGTTGCTGGGAGATGCATTTTTAATATAATATAGGAACAATTTGTTTTTTTGTTTTTTGTTTAATTGTGCGAATAATTGTTCCTATAATCTTTACATGTTGAGGCCATTCCACACATTACACAGAGGGAAAACCCAGGTCAGCCTTGAAGCACTGGTGCCTACTGGCTTCCTTGTCAAGATGACAGGACATTCTTTCTGGACTTCAGTCTCAACATTAAAAGATGCTATATAGAGTGCTGAACTCTGCTGCTGAAATATGCTTTGGATTTGAGTCCAAAGTTTAAACATTGCTATCCAAAGTGCTGAACTGTAGCCCTGACATCTGCTCTGGATTTTAGTTTGATGTTTAAATGGTACTGTTTAAGATGTTGAATGTATTTTGGGGCTTGAGTTCAACTCCTTGGATAGCTCCTTTGAAGTTTGGAATAAAATTTGGAGCTCATTTACCACATCACAGACAAAAAATCCCCAGCTATTGCTGCCATGAGGTATTTTCTCAACAGTAAATATCTGGCCATGACTTCCTGATAAGCATATTGTGCAAAACAACTTTATCACATTTATGCGTCTTTCCTCCCTGCCCCCCATGGTAAAAGGCCACTGGTTCAGTAGCAGTATACATGCTTTCCATACAAATGGGCACAGTTTTAGTCCCTGACACCTACAGATAGAGCTGGGAAAGTCCCCTGCCTCAAGTCCTGTAGACCTGCTGCCCCTCAATGTATCATCCTAATCATCTTCATCATTCCAAAAGTGGGAATCAAAGTGGTTTACAGATACAACACAGTTGAAATACACAAAGAGTTAAAATTAACATGTAGAGGCAACCACTTAAAACAATATGATACACAATTGAAACCATTTAAAAGGGTAGAGTTAAAAGCAGGATAGCACTCTGTTAAAAGCTCTTTCTTTAAAAATTTTCAAACCACAAAATTCCTGCCAGTATTTTAAAAACAAATCTTCCTCACTTTATAGAGAAAACCAATCCTGAGCGCTCACTAGAAGGGAAGATGACTAAAGTGAAACTGTTGTGCTTTGGGCATATCATGAGGTAACACGACTCACTGGGAAAAAGAATAATCCTTGGCAAAGTAGAAGGCAGTGGGGGGGGGAGAGCTCAGTACAGGAAAATTGAGTCACAGCCCTGACTTTGCAAGACATGAGCAGGGTAGTTGTTAGGGATCAAGGAGGCCTCTCATTCATAGAGTGGAATTTGACTTGATGGTAAATAGCAAAAAAGCAAAGCAAAGCAAAATAAACCAGAGCTCATAACCAGCACTTTGAATTATGTCTGGAAGGGAATGCAGACAGTACTGCGTTAGAGATGGACCAGTGCATTGATTTAGTGGAAGCCAGCTTTCTTACTTAGTTTGGAAAAGTTAAATTTTTTTGGAATCTCTCACCCATAGCCATCCTGGCTGGTGAATTCCGGAAGTTATAGCCCAAAGAAGTAACTTTCCAAAGCGTTGCCATTGTGATCCTGAGCTCAGCTAAAAGTGAAACCTTCACATATTTCTTGTCAAAGTAATCACAGAGCCATAGTTAGTTTCATTGAAGCAATCAATATTTATTTATTGCAATGCTGCTTAAGTGTATGGCTGTACAATTACAAAGATAAATGCCAGCCGGCTAAATGTTTGTCCTTCTAGACAACCATTATATTTCTGTAGCAAGGTAGGCCCAATTTGCACATAAAAATATACATAGATCTTAACATGAACTGAAGTCAGCCAATGATAATGAAATATATTTTAGTGGCCAATAATTGTAGGTCTTTCATGTGGTGAACACTCCATTGTTTCACATGGCTATGGTTTTTCCTTTAGAGTGGGCACCTTTAAATATGAAAAAGGCCACCCCTGCATCTGTAAGAATATAAAAAGCAAGTCTGACTTAATCAGTGCATTGATTTGCTTAACAACTCCAGGTATCCTGGGCTCTTGCTGTTGGCAATGAATACTTAGCACCATTTGAAGATGCATTTCCTGCCAATTAGAGCTTTACAGAAGTGGTTTAGCTGCTTTGAAGAATACCCATAAAGGAATCTATATTTATGGTTGCCTGCCATCTGGGTTTAGGAGCAACAATGCACACATCTATTTATTTCTCTTAACATTTTCCCTTTTCTTTTCCTCTAGAGAAACATGCATGAGTTGGAAATGGAACACAAACAACATTTATATAGGATTTTTGAATATGCTACGGTAAATGCTTCTGTATCTATGATCTCAGTAACATACTTGTAGGGTAGATCTGCAGAAAAAGAGGGAGACTGCACTACAGGTGGATTGTTTCAATCATTGAAGCCACCCGGGATCTTGGAGGGCTCTCATTCATAGGGTTGCCATATGCTGAAGTTGGCAAATAGCTACAATACAAGGTAGACCAGTATT
>NW_024813207.1:0-2515 GCF_019175285.1 Sceloporus undulatus
TTTCTTTCAGCTTCCTACTCAGAGCCTCATAATACTTTCTGATATTCTGAAGGCTGTGTCTTGCAGTATCATTGGTTCCAACATGAACCAAAAGAAAGGGGTGATGGTCAGTAGACTTGATAAGTCTTGTCAGCCTCTCTGTCATGAATCTTTGTCCCAGGGAGACATCTTTTCAGGCCCACAAACCATTGCTTCAGTGCCTTTCAGCAAGGAGTCCCCCACAACCACCACATGCCTCCTCCGAGGCTTAGTAGCGGCTGATCCCTTTGGTGGTACTCCCAGGGTCCCCTGCTCTGTACCTGAAGTCTGTCCCTGCTGCTGTTCCGCCTCATCTTTGATAATAGAGAGAGATTGAAATCGATTCTGTAGCTGCAATCTCCCAGAACGTTCTCTGGTTTCCCTACTTCTGTGTGTGACTTTCCTCAAACTTTCTACTTCTGTTGTATGTGAAGTGACCTCCTCCTCCCTAGCAACTTCCTCTGTGTGTTTCCCATCCAAGACCGTCTGGTTCGTTCTGTTGTGCTCCTGCTCCCTAAGATGCTGAAGTGCAGATACCTGGGCCTCCAGCTGCTGTATTTTCTCTTCTAACTTGCACTTCTCTTCTAACTTGCACTTGGTGCACTTGAGCAAAACACTGTAAACATTAAATGCCACAGAACGCAGATTGATCCAACTGTAACATATAAACAAGGTCTTGCAAGTTATATTTTGTCATTTTACCAGTTCTTAGTGTGACCTTGTGACCACCATCTCAATGCCGAGAGTAATAGTGCAGACAAGGTCAAGGAGAGTTCCCTAGCTAATTTTTTTTTACTCCTTCAGATAGGCCTGCTTTGTGGTTCTTACAGAATTAACAAAACATTCACCTTGAGATTCTAGGAGCATGACACTGCTGCTTACTCTTGCTCGAACAGGAGTGTAAACCCAGAGGATTAAGTAAGGGATTTGTGGTACTTCTGTTGTAAGATGAGTTGATCTACCTAGCTCACATCAGAAAGGCCAAATGAAGTACAGTTGGCACTTCATATTTGCGCACTTGGGATTTCTGAATTTGGTTATTCATGATCTGAAGGGCCCATGCATGAGCCCCACCCACCTCCTCCTCCCATGCCTAGGACAGATGGCCTGAGCTATCTCAGCCATGGGAGGATGTGGGTGGGGTTCACACACAGGCTCCTATGCCCCCGCCTCCCATGCCTGGGAGAGCTGACTACAGCTGTCCCAGGCATCGGAGGAGGATGTGGGTGGGGCTTGCCTTATTCATCAATTTTACACATTCGCTAGATGAGAAATATTGAAATAAACCAAAATGTCACTAGAGAGTATGAAAGTCTTCACATTCACTAGAACTTTATATCGGGCTGTGATAACATCCTGTTTGATAAGGAGTTCAAGAGAACTACTTTGCATAGTCATTTTGTTTAACCCAAGTCTACATTTTGGAATATTTTATCAAGGACCAGTACAGCTATCTTTCTTAAATCTGTATCTCCCTTAAATCACTTATGCTCTGAAATGTTTATTTAATAAGATCATTCATGCCAGCTAATAAATATGCAGTACTTGATAACATTTTGTTCAGTGCATAATAATATTGCTGTTAATTTTTTGTCCATTTCTTTCAGAAGTACAGACATTCTTTCATATATATCTTCATTTAATAGTTCATGAAAAAGAGAAATGTTAGTATATATGTTTGCTACCTAGAATGGGAGTGTCAAACTAAATAAGATATTGTAATGAAAATGTTGTAATTTGTTTAATATTCTGAATCATCTTTATACCTGTTAACAATAACAAGTTAAATCAGCTGAGGTGGGGATAGGAAGCCAGTGTCCCCTAGAAGCTCTTGTTCTTTCTCCAGGCTGGCTGAGGCTAATAGAAATTGATAAATGGAATCCAGCAACATCTGGAGGATCGTAGGTAATCTAATCTTGAAATGATGGAACACCAAACACAAAATTATTTATTCCAGAAACCCTTAAATTTGCTGTGCTTACTCTAACACTGGGCCCGCTAAATGTAGTTTGTGGTCCTCTTAATGTTGCTAGGATATAAAGCCCAACATACTAGCCCAACATACTAATCATAGTGACTGGGTTTGATGGAATTCAGGGTTCAGCAATACCTGGAGGCCACAGGTTTCCAGATCCTTATTTGTTCAGAGCACCCTGTATTAGAGGAATTAACGAGCAAAGAGGGGGCATTTTTCCCTAGCATTTTGTAAAAATAGATTCTTGGTTATTAGACATCACTGCACTGTGTATTTGAGGGAAAACCACTGATAGCCCATGATGTTATTTAATGCAGGAGTGGGAGAATTTGGACATGCTTAGGACATCCAGATGTTTTAGACTATAAATCGCCAGGTCTAAACCATCTGGATAATAATAATAATTTGTTTTATTTATATAGCGCTATTCCAAAGATCATAGCGGTGAACAGCAAGTAAGCTAATTTGCCCCCAACAGTCTGGGTACTCATTTTAGCGACCTCGGAAGGATGCAAGCCTGAG
>NW_024813208.1:0-2515 GCF_019175285.1 Sceloporus undulatus
TAAAGCCCTAATAAAATAGAACAACTTGATTAGTTTTTACTGAACTATGCTGAAGGTCCCAGGGTGTTTTGTCTTTCAACCAAATACCAATACTGGCCTCCTACCCAGAGGCCCCCTGGGTATTTACAAAAAAGCAATAAGCATACTATACATGTTCAGTAAAATAGACATTAGAAAGAGAGGATTATTTTGTGATATAAGGTCCAGGATTTGTCACCACTTAACATGCTGTGTAGTGTGACCTTAAATATGTTTACTTAAAAGTAACTTCAACTGAGGGTGATTTTGAATATGTTTATTTAGATGTAACTTTCATTGGGTTCAATGGGATGTGTTCCAAGTAATTTTGCTTAGCATTATAGTGTTGAAAAAGTGTTAATTTTACTTGATTAAACTTCCCAGTTCAATTAAGTATGTGCCCTTTAGGTATCGTATGGTGTATTTCACTCCCCCACCCTACTGGCCATGCTATATCCCCCTCTGTCTTTTTACTGTTGTACATTTCACACCAGGTGGTGACAAGTCTTGTGATTGCAGTGGAGACCACTGAAAGAAAATAGAGGGTTTCCCCCTCCCTCTTCCCTTTTAGTGCTGGCCCGTAAACATACCATAACAATTGGATTAGGTGCACCTAGAGCTTGGATTGATTGCATCTTGAATGGGAAATTAGAACATCTGAAAAATTCCTTTTTAGTTGGAACAGAAGAACAAAACGGAAAAGTTGGATGGAAACCAGAGAACAACTGTAAATCGCTATTAAAAGTTACTTCCTCTGGCTTACCATTGGCTGTCACGGAAAATTGCCTCAGGCTTGTTTATAGTTAATGCTCTATAGAAAACTTCAATTTGTGGACTGGCCTCGGAATGGGATTGATAACTTTGTTTATAGATAGGGATGAGTATCTAAAGATAGCAAATAATGCAAATGACTCCCTTTTCATAATCAACTAAGATAATTATGAATACAACATGGCTGATAAAGGAATTTTGATAGACATTAGACTCCCCACCCCCTTTCATTATAATCTTTAAGCAATATTTTAAAAAGGAGCCCCATAACAGAATAGGAAGAAAGAAAGTTAGGGGCAAAACAGACCAGCATAATACAGTAGACCCTTGTTATATGCTGGGATTTGGTTCCAAGATCCCCCGTGTATAGCAAAATCCATGTATGCTCAAGTCCCATTAAATATAATGACCTAGCAAAATGGTGTCCCTTATAAAAAATGGAAAATCAAGGTTTGATATTTGAAATTTATACCTTTTTTTGGAAAATTTTCATACCGTGTTTGCTTGAAACCATGTATAAAAAATCAGTGTATAAGAAGGGCTTGGGGGCAGTGTGGGGGCATGGCATTTTGCTGCTTCTTTTTGGGCTGAAAAAATGCCAGATCGGGGTGTGTGGTTGCCGTTGTCCTGATCTAGCGAGCAAAGGAGCAGCCATCTGTGTTGTACAGTTTACATTCCTGTCACTTGTAAATGCAGTGGATCCTTGTTATACGCTGGGGTTTGGTTCCAAGATCCCCCGTGTATAACAAAATCCGTGTATGCTCAAGTCCCATTAAGTATAATGACATAGCAAAATGGTGTCCCTAATAAAAAAATGGAACATCAAAGTAAATTTATACTTTTTTTGGAACATTTTCAAACCGTGTATGCTTGAATCCGTGTATAAAAAAATCAGTGTATAAGAAGGACCGACTGTATAGCAATTCAGATTTTGAAAGAACAGTTCTGGTTTGAAACCTCTTCTAAAGGAAGTGTTATTGAGTAAAAAGGTGAAACCATGTAAGCCATACAAATACTAATATGATTAAAAATAACATTAAAATAATTTCCCTCACTTTCAAACTTTACATTAGAACTTTTTTATGTAGGAATTTGCATTTGAACATGCAAATAAAAATGGAAGTGGTGAATTCAATAAAACATGTGCTTACAGCCACATTTGATTTATACAGGCATGCTCAGTAGGTACATTCAGTAAGTATATTCAGCAGTTGCCCAGGATTAACTGCAGGCCCCAGTACAAAACTTGGTATGTTAAATTGCCTTCGAAAAAATGGAAGACTGGTTCTCATCCTCATAACTTCTGGCATGGACTGCCTTTGTTTTCTTCCAACAGATACCATCTTTGCTCCTTTCCAGCAGCATTTCTTGCACAATGTTTCCAGGGAATCCATAGACTGGAATGTCTCCTCTGTGGTTGTGGTGAATTCTAAGAATTTGCACTTAACATTTTGGGTAGATTGCATCTAAAGAAGAGAGTTCTTCTACCTTCCTAACAGCAGTGTTCACCTGTCATTTCACTATTAGTATTTTTAGTAATATAAAAGGGGATATAAAATAACCAAATTAAAGTTCAAATATAAATATATGGAAGTTATTTTATTAGTGGCATCTTACTGAGCATGAAATGCTGTGGTGGCTTGGTTTATAAGCAGTGCATGTTCTTTATTGAAACAATGGCCTGTTACAGACAGCCAAAATAAAGCTGCTTTGAGTCACAGTGGAG
>NW_024813209.1:0-2515 GCF_019175285.1 Sceloporus undulatus
AACAGATAAAATAAAATAGTTAACAATTAAACAATAGTATGTAAGATAGTTACCATAGGGAATAAAACAATTTTTTCTTAAGCAGTGAAGCCATAAATAGCTGTGACCTTGAATAACTCTTTTAAGGTGAGTGTTGGAATAGGCTTAAAGACATAGGCTTTGTAGCATTAACAGCTTCTATGAAGGATAGATGCTTACATTTAGAAGTGGTAGAGAAAGAAGAAAGACAAACTAGTTTTCCACTGAAGAAACACATGGATATTTCAAGGAGTACTTGCAAAGGTCTTTTTCAAAAAGAGAAGAACGAAGAAGCACACACACAAATCATTTTTTATGTTTTTAGAGATTATGGTAATATCTGATGCTTTAATGACAAATGCAATCCATGAAATAACTCATAACAACAAATAGTCCAGCTTTTTCAATTACTGGAAAAGATAAAGTGGAAAGCAGTAGGAAAAGTGGAAGAATGCATTACAGATGGATTAAATGAATAAATGATGCCACCACTCTTAAGTTTGTAAGACATATCCTCATAGAGGTCTCTCATTCATTGTTGTTGTGTGTCTTCAAGTCATTGTGTGCCTTCAACATGTTACTGATTAAAGAAATACTAATTTAAAGATGTTTAGAGGCAGGAATACAGCTGGATCTCAAAGCCACCAAAATTGCATGCCCCAGCAATAGAGCAACACTTTCATGTCATATTCCTAATTGAGTCTCACACTCTAAGTATCCCCAGTTAGCATACCTGGACATTTCAAATCAGCAGTCTGGCGGGTTACAAACCGCCACTTGGGACGTCCTCAGGACGTCCCAGTTTAAAAAGGGGGCGTCTCTTCTAGATGCCCCTATTCCTGTTACGGACTCTGTCTGTAACAAATGGTGGCAGCCGTTCCACACGGCCGCCACCATCTTGACATACCGGACGCTGTGCGTCCGCACGTCATGCGGCGCTAATGACGTTGCGAGTGCGCCATTGGCGCCTCGCGGCATCATGAGCGTGCCGCCAGAAGAAGCTCCATTTTGGAGCTTCTTTTTTGCTCCGTAAGGGAGTCGTGCGGTTTGGCTGCGGCGGCTCCCTCACGGAGCAAACAGCAGCGCTGGGAGACTGCCTCAAAGCGGCGGTTTGTAACGCCTCTCTGAGTCAGATATGGCCAAAATAGGTCATGAAAGACTTGTATTCCTGGTTGACAATCTAATGACTATTCTCTGAAGATGTCAGCCACAGATGCTGGTGAAACATCAAGAAGAAACTTCTTGAACATGGTCACATAGCCCGAAAAAACCACAAAAAACTAATGACTATTTATTTCTTGGATTCTTGCACACACACACACACACACACACACACACACACACACACACACAAAATTGGGATCTTTTCGCACAATGCTAATATAGCACTGTGATTCCATTTTGACTGCCATGGTGGAATCTGGTGGATTCCTGGGATTTGTAGTTTGATCAGAGGCACAGGGGAGCTAAGAATCCTAAATGCCCTTCTCTAAACTGCAAAACCCAGGATTCCATAGGACGTTGCCATGGCAGGTAAAATAGTGCTGTATTTGTGTAGTGAAAAAGGAGACCAGGTCTAGATGGAACATGGTACAGGCCAGCAAGACATTTCTTACATTAATCAAAAGAGCATACATACTAAGGATCACTTAACAAAGCTATGCCTTACTGTTCAAAGGATTCTAAGTATGTACTAAAGCTTGTAAATTTAGAAAACATCAATGGATTTGGAGGATTCTGATTTTAAAAAAAAATCATGCAAGACTGAGGCATACCATAGTTCTGTATATTACTATCCCAACTGTGAAAGATATGCCCAAGGGGCACACACACACACACACACCAACAAATTCAAAGAGATTAAAGCACAGAACTGGATATTTGGTAGCAGTAGTTTTGCTGCTGATGTACAAGCAAAAATTAACTAATTTTTCTAGCTCATTTTCCTTATGACCAAAACAACCAGAGGATTTTAAAACAATGGCATCAACACATTAACTAAAGTTTGGCAGAACTCTCAGGAGTCAGATCAGGAAGAGTGAATGACTGGGCAGTCTGTATAATATGCCAAATGAAAAGGTGGGAATCACATGGAGAAAAGCTGCAGACTTGAGAGCATATGTATACCTCATTGACGTTTCTACTGTAATATCTGGTAGGAAATGTACAGTAAGAAGTGGAGATATGAAGGGGTTCAATGCAGGTAAAAGTGTCCAAAAGCTACTTTGAGTATATTTCAGGGAAGAAGGAAGTGAGGTTTAAAAAACATTAAATGAACGATACTAAGGCCTGTTACAGACTGCCAAAATAAAGCTGCTTGGGGTCTCTTTGGAGGTATGCTGTTTAAATGATGCATGCATCCTAAGAATCCGGAAGCTGCACCAAAGCTGTACTCCAGTGCTTTGGAATGGAGTATGGCTTTGGCGCGACCTCCGGACTCTTAGGACCCATGCATCATTTAAATAGCATACCTCCAAAGAGACCCCAAGCAGCTTTA
>NW_024813210.1:0-2515 GCF_019175285.1 Sceloporus undulatus
TTAGACAGTTGTTAAGTGATCTGGGAGAAAATTGCACTGAGCCTACTTTGGTTCATGAGGATTCACAATCATGTATTGGGATGGCAGAGGCTGAGAATTTGAAGTGCAGGACTAAGTACATTGGAGTAAGGTACCAGAATGTAAGAGAGTTAGTTCAGAATGGTATCCTAAAGATAGAGTACATTGACACAAGGGATAACTTGGCAGATGTTTTGACAAAGGCACTTTCTGGAGAAAGACATGAACAACTTTCTTGTGCAATTGGTATGGTTCCTTAACTCCACAAAGATATAAATGTAAATACACAGTGTTATTCCACATCTGTACATTTTGGAGGGGCATGTTAAAATATATTTCTAATTTGTATGGAAAATGTTCAGATGTGTCAATGGTTAACTAAGGTTTAAAATGGTTCCTGTTGCAGGCCAGAAAGTCTAGGCCTGGAAGAGCAAGTCTTCAAGGACATGTGCTGAGACATAATATCAACAAATGTATTATTGTTATGCTCCTGTGTAGCATGGTGACTTCATGGGAAAGAGGTGTGTCCACTTGGTGGGAAAGTTGATCATTTGAGAGAACAAAGACTGATGTCACATTCAAGCTTCTAGCATGGACTCTGAAAGAGTATAGATGTATAGTAGCCTACTGTAAAGTGTAAATAGCAACAAAGTTAATAAACCCTCATTTGAGTGAAACTCTGTGTAGAAGTTACTTTGATATTGAGTAGCTGAGAAGACTGCATCTGTTCCAGTTGGTACCAGTTCAAACCACCGGTAAGAAGAGACATCAACCATCACAAAGATCTTTTTCTCTAACAAGTGGTAGCAGAGGATGGTTGCTGAGATGGTTGCCGAGATGGTTTGCCTGAGGATGGTTCCCAGGATGGTTGCCAAGCTGGTATGCTGAGATGGTCTTCTGGAGGGTCTGCTGTTGCTGATGTTCCTGTTCCACTGAGAGTCTGCTGTGGAGTTTTTCTTCCAGCTGTAAGTTTGCTCTGTGTTGTTCATCTGTCCTGTGCCGGGAGGCAAATGGGAAGATAACAGTGTTTGTTGGACATTTTGCTGGGACTCTTGGCTGTGTTGCCGTTTGCTTTAAGTCATGGAGGCGGCAGCAAGATTTCCTAAGCTAAACAACAACAATTACAGCTCTTGGGCTGTTTACACAGAATCGCTGTTGGTCCGTGAAGGTCTCTGGCGTGTGGTGGAACAAGGTCCTACTGATGCTACACGTGCTGATGATTCAAGGGCACGAGCTACAATTTTACTCACTGTTGAGCCTAACCAGATTAATCATGTGAGGCTCAAGACTAGTGCTAAAGCAGTCTGGGACGCTTTGAAGAATGTGCATGAGAGTAGCACTGCCTTGTCCAGGATGCTCTGCTGCAAAAGATTATATGCCTGTAAGATGCAAAGTAACCAGGATCCTGAGAAGCATTTGGAGGAAATGCATGACCTGTTTGCACAAGTGCAGCTGAGAGGTGTCACCTTGCCTGAGGAGCAAAAGGCGTACATCTTGCTTGGGAGTTTGTCCCAAGACTTTGAGCACATATTGCATAGTTTCCAAGGTATGGCTGAAGACCAGATGACTACTGAGTTGGTGTCGGCGCGCGTCTTGGAAGAGAGCCAGCGACGGAAGTCTGAAGGGCTCCAGAGGCAGCAGCGACAGATACCAAAGGTTTTCAACTCACCAGAGGTTGTGCAGAATTGCCAGCAGGAGAAGGCTGCAGTGTCCAAGTCTTGTTTCTACTGTAAGAAGCCAGGGCATGTCCAAAAGAACTGTTGGAAGTTTGCAGCATCAAAGAAGAAGCAGGGAAAAGGTGCTAGTTCCAGGAGTGGAGCAGCAGTTGTGGCTGGGGACAATGACTGCAAAGCCCATCAAGCAGCCACAGTGAGTTCAGTCTGGATGCTGGATTCTGGGGCTTCTAACCATATGTGTAATGACAATAAGTTGCTGAAAACTAAGTCTGTGTCAAATGTTCAGTCTGTTGCAATGGCTGATGGTGTTCCCAGAGAGGTAAAACATAT
The DNA here is from genome assembly GCF_019175285.1 of Sceloporus undulatus. Classification (NCBI taxonomy): domain Eukaryota; kingdom Metazoa; phylum Chordata; class Lepidosauria; order Squamata; family Phrynosomatidae; genus Sceloporus; species Sceloporus undulatus. Next base: position 2,025 of record NW_024813210.1, read on the forward strand.
GGGTACTGTACATGTTCCTAGTTTTGGGGAAGATTTTGAAAATGTTTTGTGTGTTCCCAAATTGCAAAATTGTCTTGTTAGTGTGTCTGCATTAACTTCTGATGGTTATACTTTGAAATTTGAAGGGGATAAATGCAGAATTAGCAAAGGAAACAAGGTATGTGCAAAAGCACAAAAGAAAAACAAATTGTATTATATGCTTGACAAAGCTGAGTGTGCCAGTGTTAGTAATGTGCCTTTACATGCAAATTGTGCACATTATTTTCACAGAGTGTTTGGTCATATAGGGTTTTCAAATTTAGAAAAGTTGGAAAAGGTTTGTCCTGAGTTCAAAATGAATTCTTGTCCTAATCACCTTGATTGTTCTGTTTGCAGTAAGATCAAATTGAAAGCTTTTCCAGTGGCCAAGCAAACAAAATGTGTCACCAAGAGGCCATTTGAGGTGGTGCATGCTGATTTGGCTGGGCCTTTAACTAAAACTGTTGGGGGAA
>NW_024813211.1:0-2515 GCF_019175285.1 Sceloporus undulatus
ACAACCACAAGAAGCTGTCTCAAGCCGCGGCTTGAGACGGAGGCGCCGCCGCCACTTTTTTCTTTTTTGAATCACTTTGAAGACCTAGTTTAATTTGGATTATTACCAATCAATACTTTCTGCATGAGGATCCTCTCCGTGAAATAAACTGACAATTTGAAGCAGAAGAATGGATAAGATAAACACTTCATCAACAAGAGAAAGTGACTGTTGGCCCCGATGAGAGTTTCCTTTTCCTTCCTTTTGGAGGACTGACGAACTCCCCAGAGAGAAGAATTAAAGGGATCCTATTCCTTTTTTTTTTAGTTTCTCCCAGCTGCTCTGTTTCAATCTCCCAAAGTTTCCTTTCCTCCCCCTTTTTCTTTCCCTCTCTTCCCCACCTTTACTCCGTTGCTCTTTACTTTCTCTTTTTCGCCTCTCTCCTTGCCCTCCTTGTCTCTATATTTACTCCTATCCCTTCCCCCCCCTGTTATATTTTTCTTTTCTTCTCTCTTTCTCTCCTTCATTCCCCTTCCTCCTTTTTCTTTTCCTCTCTCTTTATTTTTTAGGTTTGGACTACTAGGAGACGCTGTCGAACGAGGGAGGACGGCTTAAGATCAACCGGGTTAGAAGCGCCGCCATTTTCGAACCTGGTCGGGGAGGAGGAGAGAGAGGGAAGAGAGGAGAGGAAGAGCGAGACGAGGCTGACGCTTGAGGAATGGAGGCTTGAAAACGTTTGTGGAGGACTGTGCAAGCTAACAATAGAAGAGGGAAGGAAGGAAGACTTAATGAACTCTAACATGGACTAAAAAGGACATAGTGGGGCGGTTTGTCTTTTCTATAAGGGTGATAAGCAAATACATTTGAAGCAGAGAATCCGAGGTAATTTATTTTAGGTCCCTGACAAGGCTAAGGGCTGAATAGGTATAAAATGGCGACGGTTTAAACCCTGAAGTTTGCCCACTGTTCTGAAAGGGGGAAACCTTTGAAGGAAGTTAAAAAACAAAATAAGAGAAATTTATATTTACCCACGCCTTCCTAAATTAAGCTGGGAGTGAAGAATCTCTGAAATATTTTAATACACTCTGTCCTTCAGCTTAATATAGTGAGTGCAACACTGTATAACTGCATAAGTTAACTGTGTAACTTGTCATTGTTATATTCTTTCTGCTACATTGTTATAGTGATTTGCTGTGAGTAACATTGAATAGGCTATTTAATCAGAGGGAAGGGGGGAAGGGTGAAAGAGGTAGACTAAATTTTTGGTAAAGGAGGGAAAGACAAGACAAGTTCAAAGAAGTGTGGTATAATTACTCTCTCTGCTTTCTTAAGTTATATACTCCCCTCCACCTCCCTGTCGCTCCTTATTTTACAGACTTGAGAAACTGTGAAGACCAAAGAATATCAATCCAGCAAATTTGATTAGTGAAATACATTTACTTCAATTCATAAGGTAATATTTGAATAGTTGATTGATCGTATACTTAGCCCATTAAATCTAGATTGAATATTGATTGATAACGCTATAATAATTTAATAATAAACTTAAGAAAGTTCATTAGGGTTCTAAAATAATTATAAATATTTATTTGAGTCAAATAAAGTAAAAACCTTAGAGCAACTAATTTAGAAAATTATTTAAGAGGGAATTTGAACTTGCCCATTAATTAATTAATTAATTAATTAACTACATCTAAAATTTTAAAACTAGTGGATTAAAGGAAAAATTGGTACTAAAATATTAACTCCAAAGCTGATTAGTTAATTAAGCTCTCATCTCTTATTCGACATTTAAGATGGCTTCGGGAACCAGGAAAGCTACAGCACAAACATCACTCCAGACGAATAGAAGACCCTCACTAGAAACAATACCAAAATTGACTAAAACAACAGAAATGGCTGAACAAAACGACTCACTTATTGAAGAAATGAGAAGACTGAATGCTATAACAAACGCTGAAATTTACAAATCAGCAGAGGACATGAAACGGGAGTTTAGGTCAGAATTGGGAGAGATAAGAGCATGTTTGGACAGACTGGAGGAAGACATAAATAAAACAAAAGGAAAGGTGAAGGACTTAGAAGATAAATCTAGCAAAATAACAAAGAAGATTGAGATGATAGAAAAAGATCAAATTGATGATCAAGAACAGATTTTACGACTCCAATTGAAGCAGAGAGAAAATTGCTTAAAACTTCGAGGCCTACCTGAAAAAACGAACGAAAATCTATACGTGGAACTTTCATCTATACTGGCAAAATTTGTGGACGAACCAGAGGCTCAATTCCCATGGGAATTAGACCGGGTGTACAGATTAAACTCTTACATAGCCAAGACAAGGAAACTGCCAAGGGATGTTGTGGTCTATTTCGTACGTAAACAAACTCGGGATCTCGTTTTACAACAAAGCTTTAAATCCAAACTGATAATCGAAAATAAGGAAATCATGATTTTGAAAGACATCCCGGGGAAGATCTTAAGGAGGAGGAAAGACTACAACTTTCTGGTAGACAAACTGAAGAATTACGATATCCC
>NW_024813212.1:0-2515 GCF_019175285.1 Sceloporus undulatus
CCAACACTAAGAGTCTTTCGCCAACCTTCCTTCAGCATGATCCTAAATGCTAATACTGCTTTAAAAAAATCAGCTAAATAGAATACGAGGAAGAAAATGAAACTGGGTAAAAGAAGATTTTGTAAAATGAAGCTTTTTGGCCAGAGGCTTTGTGAACTGAGGCATGCCTTTTGTTTATTTATTTGTTAACATGATGGCTTGTACCTTTCAGATGCCTTTCTTTTGTGTTGTTTTAGAGTTTTTAATTTACAGTTTTGTAAAATGATTTGATTGTTACTAGAAAAAAAAATATTCTTATAAAAGCCAAAAAAAAATGACACTGTATTTTTGACAGTTACTAAAGCTAGGAATCAAAGGGGTTTTTCAGCTGACTGAATGCTTTCCACTGATGGAACTGCTCCCCTCCCAGTAGCACTCACTTATGCACTCAAAATCTGTTCAGTAAACTGGGAAAGCTACCAGATTAGGGCTTTGGGCTTTAGAAAAGGATTTTTGAATGTTAGTTTTCAGAAGAATGAACGTACTGATATGTTGAAGGCATCCATGACCAAGCAATAATAAAATGATACTCTGAGACCCAGAGCTTTGTCCTATCACCAAATCACTTACAGTAAGTTTCAACATGACATTATACTGTATTCATTTTTTCTTAAAAGTAACTTTCCAAGATCTTCCAGAAGGCTGCAAAGGCAAGAAGAGGGAAATAAAGGTTCCTTGCACTCGCGCTAGGGCAAAACTCAATTTCTGTCTAGTATTTAGGGTAATCCCCTGACAAGCTGAGGCAATGGAGTTGTTCAGATGAGAATGCATTTAAACTTGACAACCGAGGTAGGACATTCTAAGAAAATCAGTGGTGCTAAATGTAGAAACTGGCTCCATCATACTGATTATTACAAACAATTTTATTCCACCTTTCCAATGCATATCAGGAATTGTTAAGGCAAAACACAAAAAATCAAAACAATCATATAAGAAACTAAAGATGAAAAAGAACACTTGCATAGAGACAGACAGAGAGAATGAGAGAAGACTGGTCTAACCCTTTTTTTGCTCAGCGTTTAAATATCTGTTGGGAAAGTTGCCAATCTGATCTCTCCTAACTGCATGTCTGATTACAATGGGATTAAGGCAGGCAGGGTAAAGCTGGAGGAAACAGTCATTCATCTAACCTGATTCTAGCAATTTAAGACTTTACAGTCAATAAGCAGGTGTCTCAGTTTGGCTCAGCAGAAGACAAGAACCAGTGCAGCTGCAATGGCAGGGGAGTCGCAAGCTCTCAAGAAAACTGGAGATGCTCACAATTCTCCACAGCTCCTATTGGATCAGCTGAACAATTCTGGCTTTGTAAAATGCTTCCATCCTAGGCTACGCCATGGTGCCACTACCACCTCCTTTCTATCATTAAGAGGAAAACTCTACTTTCATGGAAGAGAGATTATGCTCCTAGGGACTTGTTAAAATTTAATTCCCAAAAAAATTGCTGGGTAGAACCTTTGGCACATAACTGATGCACAGCATTAAAGAGGAGCTGGCCTACAGAGACCAAGATCCTGTACACACTCAGCCAAAACCCCAAAATCCAATTTAAAAAAATTACTGGAATAAGGAGACATGAGCAAGCAACAAAAAGGCAAGTAACATAAAAGCATTTAGTTTTCCTAAATGAGGGGTAGGCAATTATGGCCTTCTCAATGTTTCTGGATAAGGAATGGAGAGACTATTTGATGATGAGATGGGGGGCAGGAATGAAAAGGGAGTTTCCTGGGTTTGGAGGAACCTAGACAAGCAAAATGCTGGTTAAAGCCCCAACCCCAACAAGGAGGACCTTTTTCATTTCTCCCCACATCTTCAGATGGACCCAGAGGACTATTCCTGTCCCCTTCACAGAGATTAAGCATACGCGAAACAGGCTGGCCAATGAGCAACGAAAGATCCTCCAGCTATCTCCTGACAGCTAGCACATGATGCAGGGGCTATATAAAATCATTAAACAATATGTGACAGTATATATGGTATCACACAGGCAATAGTTCAATGCAGTTATGATTCCATGTACAGTTGGCCCTTCTTATACACAGATTCAAGCATACATGGTTTGAAAATGTTCAAAAAAAGTATAAATTTCAAATAGCAAACCTTGATTTTCCATTTTTTATAAGGGACATCATTTTACTATGTCATTATATTTAATGGGACTTGAGTATACATGGATTTTGTTATCCACGGGGGATCTTGGAACCAAACCCTAGCATATAATAAGGGTCCACTGTAATGCCATATGCACACATGTGTTGTCCTTTTATAACTGTATATAGCCACTGAAGAAGGCCTCAAGACACAGACTAAAATTAGCTCAGCTTTTCCCCCCAATAAACATCTTTCGAGAACCCTGGCCATGTCTCCAGTTTCTTTTGTACAATTAAAAATATTTGTATTTGTTTTATCTTTTTATTTCTCAAAAATGTCATACGAGTCTTATTAACGTGCCAATTTTCAGAAGTCAGGTACCATATAC
>NW_024813213.1:0-2515 GCF_019175285.1 Sceloporus undulatus
GACTAACATAGCAATCCCTTTGAAAACCATAAAAGAACACACAGCTCCATGGGTGAAATTCTGTTGGTTGCTCCAACTAAAGTAGACTCATTTAATCCCTTCTTGAATGGGGAGATAACATGGATACCAGGTAAATCCAATTGATTCAGTGACTCCACTCTAGTTGAGTCTAACAATAAAGATTTAGGAACAACGTGAAAAGGTCACCTTTGTGAAACTGTCCTTATGTAATTATGAGCTGAACATGTCTGTTGTGCAAGGGCCAGAAAATACAACCTCAAAGTAATGGGATTGGTGGTTACATTTGGGGATGTGTAGCTTAGTTACAGGCTAGTCAGGACAGAATTGAAAACAGGGAGGCCAGAACCAGACAAGACAAGACTCTGAAGGTGCCTAAATCAAGGAAATGCTATTTTCCATGCAAAGTCCAGCCCTGAACATCAAGGCTAGCATTCTGAATTGCAGTTATAGATTTGTAACTTAGATTTACAGATCTGTAACTACTCTGGACTTGGACCACTCTATTGTGCCCTTCTATTCTACCCTCTAGATGCTGAAGTGACTCTACTTGCCCATGGTGACAATTGAACCCTGGTCTCTCAGAGTCCTAGGCCTAGACCAACACTCATACCGCTCCCAGCGGGTTCTTTTTAGGCCATGTGTGGGGTGCCATTGACACGCTTGTGTGCCATGATGACGCGGTGCTGTTTGGGCACTGCACCATGCAGATGTCATCGTGGCATGCCCTATCTATATGGGGGCATGTCAAGACGGCACCCAGGGTGCACGGTGGGGTTTCTGAGCATGTAAACACTCAGCCCCCGTGCACCCCTAGTTCGGGCCCAGGCTGGTGCAAAGTGCCAGTCTGTCCAGGCCCAAAGCTTCTGGATCCCCTGCTGTCTGCTGTTCCAGAGGATAGGAGACAAATCAAAGGATTCAATGACAAGAAAAGAGATTCTGAATGTACACTTTTCCTGATTATATGACCTGCCCAACAGTGCAAAAGATTACCATGAAGAGTGGTGAATTCTTTTCTGATGGAGATTTTCTTTTTTAAAAAAATATTGGGCGGCTACGTGTCACTAATACTTCAGATGTAAATTCCTCAGCTGACAAGAGGTTTGGACTAGATGATACTTGGAAAACCTTCCAACACTAGGATTCTGTGTTATTGCATTCAACAGCTCTAACCACATTTAGGTGAAATGCATGCTGGCGTAGCAGACTGGGTTGTTACTCCAGCGAAACTCTGGAGTCAGCTGAGGGTTTGTGCTTTCACATTTGATGTTCTTGGCTGTCTGCCTCTCTCCTCTGAAACAGCTCATGGTTACTGGGGCCAAGCTCTATTCTTAATACGTAATTGTAGTGGGGCCAAAGAGCTTTTGACTCTTTTGAGAGGGTCAGATCGATGTGAAGTTTTCAGACTCCAGCATGATGGGGAAAATGACCTCCTTAAGCTATGGAAGTGGTGGAAAGACTGGAACAGTATTCTTGAACAAAGGTTTTTGGCTCAGTGCTATATTCTGAGGATAATTCTTTCACACAGACTTCCTCCTGCAACAAGTGCTCAATGGCCTTCATTGGACTACAGTGTAAGCATGAGCAACATGCTGTATGTGGGCCATATGTGCCTATAGCTGGCTTAGGGCCAATTTCTGCCCTCAGAATTTGTGGCTCCACAGTGCCTAAACCCCATTTAACACTAAAACAAGGCTTGGGGAAAGACAAGGCTTTTTTTTTAGATGAGATTTGGACTCTGGAAAGTTTTATTTTAAAATAAAAAAAAGGTTCACAACGCCTATGTGTCTAATTTTAAGATTAAAAGGTCCCTCCTCTATGTTTCACTGGTGGAGGCAATACATGGGAGAGGGCCTTCTCTGTTGTGTTATTAAATGGGCTTTTCTTGCAGTCAATTTTAGTTGCCACTGCTCTGTTGCAACAAGACTGAGGGAACAAGGTTGGCTTCTGCCCTGAACTCATCACAATGGTGGATACAACTCCTGGATCATCATAACACACAGCAGCTGTGTAAGTTTAGCTCTGGCAGCATGCAAACTGAGCATTCGCTGCTTTGATCCATATGCACAAAAGTTTGATTCACACAAATTTTCTTCCAGCCTTTCTTCTTGCTTAATGAGTGTCTTAAGAAGCTCAGAGTCAACCCAAATGTCATTGGCAATTCTCTATTAAAATCAAGGAACATGCCAGCTCCTTAGAAAGCCTGGCTCCTTTCTCCTGCAAACCAGAGGTGAAGGGTTAGGCAGTGCTGCAACAATGCACTCAAATATCTTGAGCCCTAGGGGAAAATAAAATAGAAACCCAAATAAAAGAAAATAAAAATGATGTTTCACCATTGCCTCTGAGACCGGGAACTGGGCTGCTTGAAAGTGGTTTGTCTTTAGAGCTGCTGCCAAAACTCATTAGACTGACATTTTGGAGATAAACTGCAGAAGTGCCGTACATTATTGAAGAGTGCCCAAGATTCCTCTTCACTTCTTTGGAATCCATCAGAAGA
>NW_024813214.1:0-2515 GCF_019175285.1 Sceloporus undulatus
AATGGGCTTATGAGCTGGTGGTGAACATACGTGTTATAGTGCCTGAGCCAATAATTTCAGTGGCATATCCCTAAGAACCAAATAATTCAACATCTTCTAGGCTGAAAACTGGATTGCAGCTTTTTTCCACACTGCTTCCTCCCAAGCAGAAAAGGATAATTATTTGTCTTACCAAATATAACCAAGTTTCCTCCTAGTGTAAAACATCAACAGATTTCTTTATTGCTATAGGGGATGTGAGTCATCCAATTTTTCTTTGGTCCACATGAATGCCAATGTGTTTGAAAAAAATCTTGTATTCATAGCTTTGTGAGAATTACATTTATGTGATGAAGAGAGGGGAAAACAAATGCAAAATTTGGGTTTATCTCCACACTTTTCATTTTTATATCCCAGGCAACAGCACAGTATATGTGATGATGCCCCCCTCATTTCAGGAACAAATATAAAGCTTTTAAAATTATTCTAAATGAAAAATCATGGGTACTGAGTGTGGGGGATATTTCATTTATCACAGCAAAGATTCTGGAAGATATACCGTGTCCATTTTTTTAAAAAACCCTGCAGTATACTAGAGCTAGAATTTGTATTTCTGTGCTGGTGAGGGCAGCAGGTTGCATGGTATGGCTGACTTCTTTGGAATCATAACAAGATATGTCAACAAGATGTTGACTTTTGTTTTCACCATCAAGAACAAATAATCCCTAAACCTGTTCACACCATTGAAATGTTTCAAGAAGTGATAAAGTCTGAAGAAGCAAAATGGGAGTAGAGGTGCTACTAAGTGAATGGATATGTGTCTGTAATTCAAGATAACAATTTAAGAGTAGCAGCCATATTAGTATTTCCTCTCAAATATGCACTCAGGTTGATTTGTACTGTTGTATGAGGCTGCTCTAGGATCTTTCCAGCCATACATTTGTGAGTCATTGTGAGATGACTTGAGGGCCATTTGGCAGGAGCACATGAAAACAAACAGCACAGGAATACAGTAGTCTCTTGTTCTCTTTTTTTCTGTCATCTTCTATTAATCTGCATGGATTATTATAGTATTTCTCCTTGCCCTTGTGCACAAGTTGCTGAAGAGTTGTTTTCATGATTTTGACCTTATTTCCACTCCAACCCCCTTTTCTTTTGATTCTTGTCTGTCCTTAACTGTCAGAAGAGTTTCATCTTTCATTCACTGAGGCTTCCCTTTCTTTTGGGCTACAAATACAGTTTGAGTCTCCCTTATTTGGAATTCAAATTCCAAAATATTCCAAAATCCACATGGGTGGTTGAGATAGTGACACCTTTGCTTTCAGTCTATACCAACTTTGTTTCATGAACAAAATTTTTGAAATATTATGTATAAAATTACCTTCAGTCTATGTGTATAGGCGTATATTGTTGACTTCAAGTCATTTTTGACTTACGGTGACCCTAAAGAAACCTTATTATAAGGTCTTCTTGCCAAGTTTCTTCAGAGGTGGTGTTTGCTCTTGCCATCTTCTGAGGTTGAGAGTGTGTGACTTTATTTATTTATTTGCATCCCAGTCTTTTCCCAGGACTGGGACTCAGAGCGGTTTCACAGTATTTAAAAATAAAAATAGTACAATAAAATAAAAAGTACATTGAAAATGGTCCAACATTGAACATTCCAGCCTGTCCTTTGCCAAGGTCACCCAGTGTTTTTTTTTATGCTCAAGCGTAGAATCAAATCCTGATCTCCAAAATTGTAGTCTAATGTTCAAACCACTACACCATACTTGCTCTCATATGGTATATATAAAACAGAAATCAATCCCATTCTAAAATGGGCCCCATCTCAAAGATACATCATTATGTGTATCTTTGGCCTGTTCCGTATGGGCGTATAGTATGTCCTGGGGACATACTAGGGTTAGGGAAAGTGCATGCTTTGTACGTCCCTAGGACGTACAAAATGGCGGCGCCCTATACACATAGGTGCCACCATTATGATGTCACGAACGTGCCGCCTCTAGACGGGGCGGCACGGATGTGACATCCTCGTGCCACACGAGGGCGCATAGAGCGCTCTTTCCGTGGTGCCAGAAGGAGCTCCGAAACGGAGCTCCTTCCAGGATTTGCTTCACTGGCGCAGCTTTTAGATGGCTGCACCAGCGACGCAAGGGAGAAAGGGGGCCAAGCGGCCCCTTTCTCCTCCTCCCCGCCGCCACCGGGTGTCCTTGGGGCTTGAAGCCCCAAGGACACCCCTTTCCAGTCCGATCGGACGTCAAGTTAGGTAGCTTCCCCGCAGCCTGGAAAGCAGCGGATTGGGGCCTCAGAGGCTGCCGTTGTGGCAGCTGAGGCCCTGATCCAGCGGGGAAAGGGCCAGTGACAGGCCACCTCAAACGGGCGGTCTGTAACACACCTAATTTTCCAAAATCTAGGGGAAAAAAATCCAAACCCCAAACCCTTCTGGATCCAAGCATTTTGGATAAGGGACACAATCTGTAGTGTCTTTTTACATTCTTCCCTGACAATTTCCTTAGCTTCATTCAGACCAGAAGTC
>NW_024813215.1:0-2515 GCF_019175285.1 Sceloporus undulatus
TTTCCCTACAGATGCAAGAACCCCCACACTGGAGATAAATAGTTTGCATCCCAGGCTGACCTTGTCTGAGGACCGTCTTTCTATAAGCTACTGCTGGAGGAGAAAACTGTACCCTTCGCACCCAGAAAGGTTTGACAAGCTCTGGCAGGTCTTGAACAGAGATTCCTTCCTTGCAGGGAGCCATTACTGGGAAGTGGATTTACTTCAAGCTCAGCAAGGATGATGGATTGGGGCAACATCCTTCTATCAAGAGAAAAGGGGACTCTGAATTTTGCCGTCTGGGCTGCAACCGGGCATCTTGGTATATCAAAAGGTTTGACTTTTGAATATTGGGCATTCTATAATGGAGAGAGAACCCCAATTCGGACAGAGGAAGATCCTGAAAAAGGAGAGATTTTTCTGGATTATGAAGCTGGGGTCTTGTCTTTTTACAACGTAATAGATGGGATGATTCACCTACACACATTTCATGCCAAATTTACTGAGCCAGTTTACCCTGCGCTGAGGGTGTGGCAAGGAACAATAACAATATGTAAGATAAACTAAAGGCTGATAGCAACAACGACGAAAAGATGGAACTGAACTCTTGCATCTCATCAGGCTATAGAAACGACACTTCTCAATAACTATTCCAATAGGTACTTCTGATTTTTTTTCAATAGGGAGAGAAAAGGGTAGCGATACTGTATAGAACTGAATCACTTCTTAGATGGCAATTCATTTTCCAAGAAGACAGCTTTATGTATTGTGATGTTTCTTGCATGTACAAATGTACAGATTTGTTATTGGGTGCAGAAATTCTATGTCTCTAGGAATTTCAACTTTCTTAGTCACTTTATAGAAGCAAGTCCCTTGTCCAAATAGCTGTGTATATTTGTGGTACACACTCTGATATTTCAAGTGCTCTATAGTCCTTGATATAAAGTTTCTGCATCTCAATGTCTGTTTCTTTATATAGACTCTCTATATAGAGCCTATATAAGGTCTGACTTTCTAGAGAGACAGTGTGGCATAGTGGTTGCAGTATCGTACTACAATTCTGGAGACTGGGGTTTGATTCCCTGCTCAGCCATGAAACCGACTGAGTGGCCTTGGGCAAGTCACATTCTCTCAGCCTCAGTGGAAGGTAATGGCAAACCTCCTCTGAACAAATCTTGTCAAGAAAACTCCATGATAGATTTGCCTTCAGGTCGCCACAAGTTAGAAACAACTTGAAGGCACACAGAAACAATATAGATAGTTTTTTGTGGTTTTTTTGGGCTATGTGGCCATGTTCTAGCAGAGTTTCTTCCTGAAAGAAACTCTGCTAGAACATGGCCACATAGCCCGAAAAACCCACAAAAAACTATGGATGCCGGCCAGGAAAGCCTTCGACTTCACAAACAATATAGACTTTGAATGGTCTATACAGTGGCTTTTCCCCCATAAAATGAAATGTCTTTCCAGGTTTTTCCTGAGTTGTTGTAAGCAACCTTTTCTCCATTTATTCCCAAAGGGAAACACCCACCCTAGTTGGTATTAAAAGACACAATTCGCCAATTCCACGCAAGGAGCACCATAACATAAATGGGGGTGCCTTCCACAGATATGTTTTTGTATCCAGGAGTGCTTTCCTAATGTGATTTTCCTTGCAAAAATCAGGACAGTTGGGTAAAGTGCATAAAGTGACTTTTGTCTAGGTTTTCACTGTACAGAATTGCAGCAACTTGTGTTTAAAAAGGTTGTTGTTTTAGTGTAAAATACAGTTGACAGTATTGGCGTGTGTTTGGTTTAAGACCCCCCATAGATGCTTAAATTACAGGACCTCAACCGTCATTATTGTATGGGCACCAACATGTGTGCATCTGCATCTGAGCATCCACATGCATGCGCCACTATTGACAGTACTGTGGTAGAGCCATCCACGGATGGTCCAGCCCATACATGGCTAGGCTCCTGATACAGAAGGTCAACTGATACATACAGATGCAATTTTTAAAACAAGAAGAATCAGAGCCCTTTTATCATCAGTTCTTTAGTATGTGAAAAGTACTTTTAAGCAAGTTACCTTTCAGCCTTGAAAGAACAACATGCTTCACTAATTCTGAAGTGGGGGCCATAAGACCTCCAAGGCCTTGCAGTGGAATTAAACATTGGCCTCTCCACTCTGTCTTGTTTTGTGCAGCTGCAGCATAACTTGCAACTTCCCTCACTCAGTATGTTTGTTATTGTTAACTGCCTTCGAATTGACCTAGACTCATAGTGACCCTGTGAATGAGACATTTCCAAGGCCCCCTATTCTCAACCTTTCTGCTTAGGCCCTACAGGCTCAGGTCCATGGCCTCCCTGATTGAATATAGGAATCTGGTGTGTGCTCTTCCTCTCTTTCTACTACCCTCTGCTTTTCCTAGCATTATTGTCTTTTCAAATGAGTCACACTTTCTCATGATGTAGCCAAAGTATGACAGCCTCAGTTTAGTCATCTTGGCTTCCAGGGAGACTTCAGACTTGGTTTGTTCTAGGACCCATTTGTTCC
>NW_024813216.1:0-2515 GCF_019175285.1 Sceloporus undulatus
CTCCGTAGCTTGTACTGGCTCCTTGGGATTCAACGGGCGGCCTCTGAGCACGTCCAGAGTGCTCCTTCCCTGCTCTCCTTCTAGCACAGATGTTCCTTTCCTGGCCCTTGAGATTCAACGGGGCGCCTATGAGCAGGTGCAAAGCTCCTCCTGGGCCCCTGCTGCCTCTGAGCAAGTGCAGAGTGCTGCCTTTCCTTCCTCTTTGCCTGGAGGCTCCCGGATCCTCCTCCCCTCTCCACCTTCCTTCTTCTTGAGCCTTCGGGTTCTCCTTGTTTTCCAAATCTGAACCCTGTGCCCCCTTTCTGGGAGAAAGAAGGCAAAAGGGGCACCCTGACATTGCCCTCCATGTTGGCAGGCAGTGTTGGGCGAAGGGGGTGGCAGAGACCCCAAACCATCTTTAACTGGGTCAGTCTGGATGGCCTCTGCCTCCCATTCCTAGTCTGGCTGGACAGGCTGTTCCCAACATTTGGGCTTGCTTTTTCCTTTCCTTCCAGGTAGGGCCTTTCTGAGAACCCTCCCTGTTGTCCTCAGTGCCACCTTTGCCCCTGGGCTCTGCTTCAGGGCGGACGTGGGCACAGCTGGCCAATTTGGCAGGAGCCAAGTCTATTCTTGGTAGCCCTGGGCCCTTATGTAACAGGAAAGGAGGAGAGAAATTGGAACCTGGGACACAGGGCACTCTATCGTACTCAGGGTCCGGTTCATAGTTCCCAAAGGGGGCTTGCCAGCATCCAGCAGGGACCAGAGTCTCTTCTCCGGAAGAAGAGATGCTTTCTAAGTCTTTGAAGCCGGTGGTGCTTTGAAAGCCTGCAATACAATATTGTGCATTTGGTTTGGCTCATTAAAGGTATCCCTGTTTTGTGGCTTTAGGGCAATATGGCCAACGCAGTTACCCTTTGATAGGTTTCTAAGCCTTAGTCCTTAGATAACTCTTACAACCTTATGCCCATTTCTCTGTGCCCAAAGTGAACTGGGTATAGTTTGGGAAAGAAGAAAGGATGGTCAGTCCCTCCATTCATTGTCACTTTGAGGAATGAGTGTTTGTGTATGTTTAAACCAAAGTCACACCTTGCAGTGTGTTTGTGTGTTGACTTTCCCCTTGTTTTGCTGCAGCACGGACAACAAACCCTCGTAACCGAGTGTTATTTCTCTTTCTTCCCAAAACAGACAACGGAGACTTCACAGTCCTCCAGGCCGGGCGGCACGAATTCCCCTTTGCCTTCCAGCTCCCTGAGTAAGTCTTGCTTTCTTCTTAATAAGAAAAAACAGCTTTTAATTGTTGGTTGTTGTTGTTATGTACCTTTGCATCGTTTCTGACCTAAGGCGAACCTATTATTTGGGCTTTCTTGGCACAATTTGGTCAGAGGAGTTTTGTCATTGCCTTCCCCTGAGGCTGAGAGTGTGTGACTCGCCCAAAGACACTCTATGGGTTTCATGGCCAAACGGAGAATTGAACCCTGGGTCCAGAGTCATAGTCCAATGCTCAAACCGCTGCTGGGTCTCAAACTTTTAATTACTTCCCAACAATGTTCAGTTTTGTATGGCTTGGGCACAAAAGCAGTGGGTGGCTTCCATATCAGTGGGTTCTTGAATCTGCTATGGGCTTTAGTCCAACACTGTCCAGGTGTTGGACCTCTTTGAAGGGATCAGTTTTGGCATCTTTAAAGTTTGGACAAAAATATAAGAATGAAATAAATGTTTATTGATTAGCCCTTAGGCCACTTCAAAATAACACAAAATAACACTAAAACAAATAAAACACACTATAAAATCCTATAGAGATTCTATAGCAATTAGAAAAGAGCTAAAATGTAATAACACCGAGTCTGAAATATATATAGAGTACTGTATGGATGTCATATAAATGTAAAACAAAATAAGTACATTAGAAGTACAGTACCTAAAAATAACATAGTTATAAAACTGATCATAAAAATTTATACCGCAGGTTCAAGATACAAAAATGGGTACAAAGAATAAAACGAATGTGTTTCAGCATTAAGATGATAATACATAAAGTAATTAAATTGAACATGAAGCATCACACATCAGCATTCTTCATCCCCTCTGCAAGGCCCCTTCCCCACCACCTTTCCCTTCTCCTTTTGCGTCGTGTCTTTTTAGATTGTAAGCCTGAGGGCAGGGAACCGTCCAATTAAAAAGATTGTATGTACAGCGCTGTGTAAATTCACAGCGCTTTATAAATAATAATAATAATAATAATAATAATAATAATAATATCTAACTCTCAGCTGTATAGAGATTCATTGTGCCTGCTTGTAAAAAAAGTCCTGTCTTCTCTTGCTTCTTCCAAATACTCTCTTTGACTGGTTGGTTCCTCCAAAATAATCATCATCATCATCATCAAATATTTTAAGAGATCTATTTTAGTGTGAGTTTCCATGGATTACAGGCCACTTCCACACTTTGTGTGAAGCCTAACCCTAGTGTTCAAGAGTGTAAAGGATTGTAAATGAGTCAGAACAAAATTGGGAGGGTGAAAATGATGGACAGATGA
>NW_024813217.1:0-2515 GCF_019175285.1 Sceloporus undulatus
GTGACTGGGGTGTGCACGAGCGCAGCTCCGGCCTCCAGGGTGCCAAAGACGCGCCTCCTGCTGCTCTGCTGGGGGCGGGATTAGAGCTGCGCTCCAGCCAAGCACCAGCCCCTGCTTCCCCTGAGTGAGGCCCAGGGCAGCAGGAGAAGAGCGGGCACCCTGGGCTGGGATGGGGCTGCAAGTGCGTGAGTGTGCGCGTGCACACAGAGGGGCACAAATTGCGCCCCTGGTCTTTTTGCACCCCAGGCGACTGCCTAGGTCGCCTATATGGTAGGGCCGGCCCTTGAAATAGGCTATTTATTTAGCAATATACTGAGCCTTATTAAGGGGCAAAAAGCAGGGAATAGAATGTTAAAGTACTGTGTTTACAGCATAGTTCAAGTAGGAATATGCCCCACCAAGAGAAAGCTGTAGCTTTAGATGTGATTTTGAGCTTTGATTTTAACTGATATTTGGCTGATTTCCTTGCTTCTGGGGAGGCCATGGAATTTGGGAGTGGGGGCAAACGGACGGCTTTTTCTGGTGATTTTGAACTGTGGGGGAAGGAAAAATCATGTGGAATTTCTGTTGTATTTTTTAGGAGAGTTGAGAAGATTCAGCCATGGGCCTGAAGAACTGCCCATGTCCCATAGGGCACACTTTGCCTTAGAAGGAGGTGATAGTATTAGCCTGAAACTTTTATTTCTAAGCTATATTTAAATTGGATATTAAAGAAAAGAGGAGGCTTTGGGATGAAAAGGGAAGGAATGCACAATTAAGGTAATAATTCAGTCGTTTTCTCGAAGATGTGACATACTAAATAAGCAGTGGTCATGTAGATTTATACATAGGCCCCATTTCAGATATCTCCACACACCCAGCAGTATAACAGATTTTTGTGTGCTAAATGTGAAAGCTAGAAGAGGCCTTTGCAAGTGCATGCAAATGAAGGTAGTTACAGAGCTTTCCTGATAATATATGGCTCCCAGTCACAGGAGCTATATAACCCTTTTCAGACCTTCTACCATTCTGAATGTATGGAAGTTTAGCTTACATCCATGCGCTTTGGAACATTTGAGGGTTGGGCTCATGAGCAAATTTACATTTTTATCCTGTTTTTTACCTCCATGCTACCTGAACAAGACTACTTCCTGGTTGATTCTGTTGAAGTATAATGGACCAGTTGCTTTGGTACAGATGTGATCTGCCTCCTTGGTCGTGTGTGAATACAAAAGCCTACTGGAACTCTTTGCAAAGAGTGCTCATTGAAATTGTTCTCACATATGAATCAGCTTCACATGCCAAATAAAAATAGCCAGTTTGAGTCACTAAACCTAATTTCAGTAGACATTTGGATATGATCTGAAGGTCTGACTCTGAGGGGTCAAATCAAAAGTAAGTACCTATCAAGCTAACAGGAAAGGAATGCAAGGTAAACATTATTCTCAATCCAGAAGTAGTATTTCAAACTTAACAAAAGCAGGTACTGTCAGCAACAAGCTATATTATAATCTAAGAAATGTAATTCTACAGACTGGAATGAGATGGAAAGCCCAAATGTTTCAAGCTGAACCTACCATATGCCAAGGGACAATGTATTCAACTCAGCAAGCTGGTTTGGTTTTGAAATTATGCCAGACTTTGGATATACATGCAGCGTATGTGGGCAATTCATGACTAGTTACAGGTCATGGACATTTAGGTGGTATAGTTCTCAATGCAGCCAAGATTTCATCCACTACCATTTGTATTTTCTTCAAACTGAATCTACTGGAAGTGGTAACTATAGCACATTGTGGGTTTAAAAACACAGTCACCTCCAAAGAGTGAGAATTGGAGCAATGTGGGATTGGGGTGTGGGAGAGATATTTTCAAGCATCTTTCTAAATGAAATAATAATAATAATAATAATAATAATAATAATAATAATAATAATTGTCTGACAACGCTTTGCAGGGGTGTTAGTCCTGGCTAGCCAAACTGGCATTACAGTTACATGGAGGAGGAGACTTAATATAAGTCTATAAATATGAAATGATTAAAGTGAAAACAAAAATGAATCATTTACTGAAGAATAGTCCAAATATATTGTTACAGAAAGTTCTATATATCAGTTAGGCAAGGAATAAGGTACTAGGCTCATAAACATGATGCACAGAGACAACAAAACCAACCTCACCAAAGTTATCAGTCTATATCTTGTCTCATATACAGTATTTCAAATGTACACAGTCATAAGCCCATTCTCTACATTTTCAATATCAGTTTGTGACTTTAAAACATTAACAGATATCGGCATTGATTTTCATACACAGATTTCCCCTTTAATAAACATTATATAGACAATTTTCTCTAAAATACACAGTTTTGTATGTACTTTTGAGTGAAAAATTGAACTGCAACATTTAAAGATCTCTGCAGTCCAATGGATTGTTCTTTAATTATTGTGAAGCTGCTTTGAGTCCCAGTTCTGGGAAAGAACAGGATAGAAATGATGATGATGATGATGATGATGATGATGATGATGATGATGATG
>NW_024813218.1:0-2514 GCF_019175285.1 Sceloporus undulatus
ACAAGGAAGATCTCAGATTATTTTATTAACTTCCTTATTCAATGTACTAATATACCACATTTCCAGGCAGAAAGTGTTTGACTGTGGTTTAAAAAACTAAAAACATAACTGAACTCACCCCAGAAAACAACACTACATGAATACAGTCGGCCCTTCTTATACATGGATATTTTATACACGGATTCAAGCAGCCATGGTTTGAAAATGTTTTTAAAAAGTATAAATTTCCAATATCAAACCTTGATTTTCCATTTTTTATAAGGGACATCATTTTGCTATGTCATTATATTTAATGGGACTTGAGCATCCACGGATTTTATTATCCACGGGGGATCCTGGAACCAAATCCCAGTGTATAACAAGGATCCACTGTACTGGCATAAATCAAATTGTCAGACCCAGCCAAAGCAGGCCCATTGAATCAATTGAATTTATAGAAGGACTTTATCACACTAGGCTAAAGAGTGGAATTTTAAAAGAATAAAAGTGTTTTTTACCGGTACTTATCACATGACATTGGCTCTGTCCTGCTGTTGCTCTGCATGCCATTTGTTACTCTTATGCACCTTTGCATTGACAGGCAAAACCTGTCAATAGGCTCTCAATCTAGCTGCTATTCCATTTCTGCTTTTAAATAAATAAATTTCTGCTTTGGTGTGATAGGTTCGTTCCACAGTAGTTCTGCTTTTCAGGTATCCATGTGGTCTGACTGGCCGTGCTGCTCCTCTCCTCCTCTCCCTCTTGCAGCAATCATAGCTGCCAGTACCTTCCCAAAGCTGTCACACAGCAGCTGTCTTTGGGAGATGAGTGGCACCCACAACTGCTCATTCCCAGTCTTCCTCCTACAAGGCAGCGATTGGCAATGTGGAAAACAGATTACACATGGATTGCCAAAGCACTATTGTGAGGAGAAGTGGGATAAGAAATGAAGCCAAACTGGTATGCTTCCATTCTTAAACTAGTGCAATTGTGGCAGGACAGCAAGCTGGTGTGATGATGTCCTAAATGTTGACTCACTCAGGCCCTGTGCAGACCGGCAGTTTGTTCAAGCCTGGGGGTGGAGTTGGGGTGTAGCATCTACATAAGGCATGTCCTGGCTCTGCCCCCAGGGTGCTGTGATGCCGTGCGCTGCACTGCATGGCACATCAGATCATGGTGCTCCTCTGGTGCTGCATCTGCACAACATAACACCAAAGGAACGCCTTCAAGATGTGGTGTCATGGCTATTGTGCCCTTTCCAAGGCACAAAAAGGAGCTGTTTTTGGGGCTCCTTTTTGCAGCATGGAAAGGTCTGGTCGGGGCCACAGTGTGCGGTTGTCGCAGCCCCAATCTGGTACGCCTGGAGGCAGCTGCAGACTGCCCCTTAGGGTCTGCACAGCCCCTCAGTTTCCATTGATTCTATGAAACTGAGTACCAACTGGATTCTGGCCAGAATCCAACAACTAGTTCTACCATGAATTGGACACATCAACTGTGAATGCAACTGAAGTGTGAAATGCCGTATATATTTGACTATGCATTGACCTCATGTATACATTAAGAGCAGGTTTTGAGGACAAAATTATGGATTTTTATATGTCCTGTGGATAAGATGAGGGTAAAACTTAGTGACATGTAACCAAGGATTTAAAGGTTGAAGCAAAAAAAATCAATGCAAAAAACTTACAGAATTCCAGCAGGCTCATGTTTGTGCTCATGCTAAAGGCTAGATAGATGAGAGAGTATGGATGTGTATGTGTGTGTGTCAGGGCTTCTACGACAGATTACACTAGTCTTGTCTTTCACCAGGGAATAGTTTCTTTTTTAATAAGAGTTGAAGTACAGTACTAACATTGACTCATGGATAAGCAGACTCAGGTTTGTTGAGTCAATTTTTTGACTAAAATTTCTAGATTTAGACATATATATATACAGTAGTTGCAACCTGTTCTACTCTTAGACTGTACCTCCCAGCTTTCCTTATCCATTGCTTAAACTGATAAGGAATGTTAGACCCTGAAATGCAACAACCTCTGGAGGGCTGCATGATTTTCATCCCTATATAAACATTCAACACCAACAATAAAACAGCAGCAGCCATTAAATTTCTTCAACTACAGAGAGAATCAGCAAGTCAATTAAAAGCAATTTCAATTAAGAAGAGATTCAAACAACCAGGTCGTAAGGCCCCCTTTAAAAGCAGTCAATGAGGGAGCCAGATGCATTTTGCCAAAGCAGGGTGTGCCGCTATGACAGATTTTTCAAAGCTTACTTTAAATAACTCACAAATGAGCGGTGCTCCCAACAAAATGTGCTTTGATCAAGTTGCTCAGGATTAGGAAAAACAACAAAGAGTCTTGTGGCACCTTAAAGGCTAACCAATTTATTAAGATGTAAGCTTTGGGTGGACACAGGGCTCTTCATCAGGACTGGAAAGTGATAGTATGTTGGGGAAGCTACATTCTCTCAGCCTCAGAGGATGGCAGTGGCAAACCCCCTGTGAATAAACCTGCCAAGAAAACTCCATGATATATT
>NW_024813219.1:0-1337 GCF_019175285.1 Sceloporus undulatus
GGAGAGACCTCAGGACAAGAGCATTTCTCTGGGTTAGTTTGCCTGTTACCTATTTTATGTTAGTGTTTTGAGTACTGTCTTCCTTACAGTGGAACCTACTCCTGCTTTGTGAAGGCATCACAAGTTGGACTGGTTGATCTCACCTGAAAGCATCCATCTTATTCATTCATTCCTATTGTACCTTCTTTGAACTGTATGGTTGCATTATTTATTGCATTTCATCCCACCTTTCTCCCATGGATGGGTCTCAAGGTGGCTTAGGATACAAAATATAGAATGAACAAAAGCATTTCTTAAAAAAGAACACATACTAGTAAAATAAGGATAGTGCTATTCCTTCAGTTGGAAGTTCGTTCTCCAAGATCTGCAAGGGATAATCTACGAATGTTAACTGGGAGAGAAAGAGTACATTGGAGGGCAATGGCTTGGAGTTATTAGGAGAAAAGCCACAATATGGAAAAGGGGCACCACCTCATCTTTTTGTTCAAATCGACAGGTTTTCTCTGACCTACGGAGTCAAAGCAGCCCATTTGGATGTTGAATGCGGATTGGAGGATGACTCACATTTGCCGCTGGGATCTTACTGGCATGGCTACAGGAACATGGATCTCATAGAATCAGACGACGACCTGGAACTAACTGAGAAGGTACAGAAGAAGCCTATGCACTTTCCATGGGTTTTAGAGTTGGGCAGCGTGTTCGCATCTGGCTTTCTTGCAAAGAGAGTTAGTTTTTCCTCCCCACTGAGAATTTATCCTTAAAGTAACGGAGGTCAGGGCAGGGGAGCATTAAATCCACCCCAGACTTTTTACTGAACTCTCTTCCCCCCAATAAATACAATGCCTTGGACAGTCAACATTAAAACCAACATGGACTCACTGTCCCACTAAGATGGAAGCCACTAAGGGAGTTGGATACAATGAGACACAGACCTTTCTCTCTAGTGAGAGCAGTTCAATGAATTTTATGAGGCAAGTCAGGTTTATGTACATACCACCTTTCTATTGTAACAGTGAACAGTGACCAAATTATCAATGGGGAATTTAATTAGCTCATGGTCACAAGAGGAGGCCTGTTACTACACCTCAGGGATCGGCCCTTCGATCTGGATACCAGGAACTCGAAATCCCCAAATGAGGCAGAGGCTCTAAGTACAATCAATGTCTCTTTTATTGGAAACAGGGATTCAAACACACACAGGCGCATACGCACATGCATTCAGCAATAATGTTAGCATCCAAGCTGGCTCTTATCTGAGAGATTTTATTTGCAAAATGGTCATTTAAAGCATCACAGCTCACTGTGATGCTTTAAATGACCATTTTGCAAATAAAATC
>NW_024813219.1:1437-2514 GCF_019175285.1 Sceloporus undulatus
ATGTCTCTTTTATTGGAAACAGGGATTCAAACACACACAGGCGCATACGCACATGCATTCAGCAATAATGTTAGCATCCAAGCTGGCTCTTATCTGAGAGATTTTATTTGCAAAATGGTCATTTAAAGCATCACAGTGAGCTGTGGAAGGCTCTAATCGAGTTCTGGAGGGAAATGCCTGAGTCAAGTCCCAGATTCCCCCCTCCTCCCCCCAAGACCCCAGAGAAAAATCCCCCCCCCCAAAAAAAATGTTGTTTCCAATGCTATTGAAGCCTATGCTGTGTGGTGCTCTTTATTTGGCACAAAAATCTTCTCCAAATGAGGCATCAGAAGGGAGGGACTCTCCTCTGCCCCACTTTCCAGGATGGAGGGGGCTCCTCAAAGCCCTTTTTATCTTTGGACCCCCCTCCATGGTCATGCCTCTCTCCAATTGTTCCCCCTGTCCTCCTTCTCATGATAACCCCCAAGTACCAGGGCCCCAAGGAATCCTCTGAGGAGGAGGCAGGGAAGGAAAGAGGGAGAGGAGACCTGGCAGGCCCCCTGCGTTTTGGTTGGGGGGAGAAGAGGGGATTCCTTCTTCTTATAATCCCCAAGCCCCCCCCCCCCGAAGATATTCCAGCCATTCCTCTGAACGAACAACGGTTTCCCTCCCATTTCCATCCTTCCTTCCCTCAGAACAGAGTGTGAGGGCAGCAATAGCTTTAGGGCTGAGACTGTGCATGCGCACATACATCCAAAGACCCCTTCTGATCATGCGCAGGGATCACCAGGGCTGTACTGCTCCTGCTGTTTATTCCACTGGCGGCCTTTGAGGGAAGGGAAGGAGTGTGCCGGGGGTTCAGCAACCTCCCCTTCCTTCCTTATTTTGAGGACACTTTGAAGAGGCCACAGTGGAGCCCAGGAAAGACAAGAAAGGAAGGCTCTGCTTTGGAAATAAAGTCTATGTATACTGTATGTCTGTAGATATAATACACACACACACACACACACACACAAACACAAACATACATATATATAAATGTATGTGTGTCTGCCTCTGCTGTTCTTATAGCTGGGAATGGAGATGATGGCTGAGGAG
>NW_024813220.1:0-420 GCF_019175285.1 Sceloporus undulatus
ATTGGATGGCAGCCTGAATTTGAACCTCCTCTGTTCCTGACTCTCCTGGGTAATACCAATTGTATACGTGCCCGATTTCAATATTGATGACGTTCCAGAGTCATGCCGATTGGCTTGCAGCCTCACATTCACCAACGTATGTACCCGACTCTCTGGGGTCATACCGAGTGAATGGCAGCCTGAAATCGAACCTCATCGGTACCTGACTCTCCTGGGTCATACCAATTGGATAGGTGCTCGATTTCGATATTCATACCTCCATGACGTTCCAGTGTTGTACCAATTGGCTTGCAGCCTGACATTCACCCTTGTCGGTCCCTGACTCTCCTGGGTCATACTAATTGGATAGGTGCTCGATTTCGATATTCATCCGTTCACGACGTTCCAGATTCGTACCAATTTACTTGCAGCCTGACATTC
>NW_024813220.1:520-2076 GCF_019175285.1 Sceloporus undulatus
CCGAATGGCTTGCAGCCTGACATTCCCCGTCATTGGTCCTGACTCTCTAGAATCATACCAATTGGATGGCAGCCTGAATTTGAACCTCCTCTGTTCCTGACTCTCCTGGGTAATACCAATTGTATACGTGCCCGATTTCAATATTGATGACGTTCCAGAGTCATGCCGATTGGCTTGCAGCCTCACATTCACCAACATATGTCCCCGACTATCTGGAGTCATACCGAGTGAATGGCAGCCTGAAATCGAACCTCATCGGTACCTGACTCTCCTGGGTCATACCAAATGGATAGGTGCTCGACTTCGATATTCATCCGTTCACGACGTTCCAGATTCGTACCAATTTACTTGCAGCCTGACATTCACCCTCATCGGTCCCTGACTCTCTGGAGTATTACTGGTTGGATGGCAGCCTGACCTCAAACCTCGTCGTTTCCTGACCCTACTGGGTCATACCAATTGGATAGGTGCCCGATTTCGACATTCATCCGTCCATGACGTTCCAGTGTTTTATACCGAATGGCTTGCAGCCTGACATTCACCCTCATATGTCCCTGACTCTCTGGGGTCATACCGACTGAATGGCAGCCTGAAATCGAACCTCGTTGGTACCTGACTCTCCTGGGTCATACCAATTGTATACGTGCCCAATTTCAATATTGATCCGTCCATGACATTCCAGAGTCGTACCGAATGGCTTACAGCCTGACATTCACCCTCATCGGTCCCTGACTCTCTGGAGACATACCGATTGGATGGCAGCCTGAATTCGAACCTCGTCGATTCCTGACTCTCCCAGGTCATACCAATTGTATACATGCCCGATTTCAATATTCATGAAGTTCCAGAGTCATGCTGTTTGGCTTGCAGCCTCATATTCACTGTCATCGATCTGGAATCTTATGGATTGGATGGAAGCCTGACCTCGAACCTCGTCCATCCCTGACTCTTCTGGGTCATACCAATTGGATAGGTGCCCGATTTCGATATTGATCTGTCCATGATGTTCCAGAGTCGTACCGAATGGCTTGCAGCCTGACATTAACCCTCATCGATCCCTGACTCTCTGGAGTCATACCGATTGGATGGCAGCCTGAATTCAAACCTCGTAGATCCCTGACTCTCCTGGATCATACCAATTGTATACGTGCCCGATTTCAATATTCATGACGTTCCAGAGTGATGCTGATTGGCTTGCAGCCTCACATTCACCCTCATATGTCCCCGACTCTCTGGGGTCATACCGAGTGAATGGCAGCCTGAAATCGAACCTCATCAGTACCTGACTCTCCTGGGTCATACCAATTGGATAGGTGCCCAATTTCGATATTCATCCCTCCATGACGTTCCAGTGTTGTACCAATTGGCTTTCAGCTTGACATTCACCCTCGTCGGTCCCTGACTCTCCTGGGTCATACTAATTTGATAGGTGCTCGATTTCGATATTCATCCGTTCACGACGTTCCAGATTCATACCAATTTACTTGCAGCCTGACATTCACCCTCATTGGTCCCTGACTCTCTGGAGTCTTACTGGTTGGATGGCAGCCTGACCA
>NW_024813220.1:2176-2514 GCF_019175285.1 Sceloporus undulatus
TAATTGGATAGGTGCTCGATTTCGATATTCATCCGTTCATGACGTTCCAGATTCGTACCAATTTACTTACAGCCTGACATTCACCCTCATCGGTCCCTGACTCTCTGGAGTCTTACTGGTTGGATGGCAGCCTGACCACGAACCTCGTCGGTTCCTGACCCTCCTGGGTCATACCAATTGGATAGGTGCCCGATTTCGACATTAATCCGTCCATGACGTTCCAGAGTCGTACCGAATGGCTTGCAGCCTGACATTCCCCGTCATTGGTCCTGACTCTCTAGAATCATACCGATTGGATGGCAGCCTGAATTTGAACCTCCTCTGTTCCTGACTCTCCT
>NW_024813221.1:0-381 GCF_019175285.1 Sceloporus undulatus
GAGCTAGCTGTCCCTTTAGGTTTGGAAGTTTATTCTAATGTATTTTGCATTTAGAATTATATGTATATATGGCATTCCTATGTATGTTTGGTAATTTAAATGTTGTTCACTTGTTTGTTATAAGGTATATTTATTTTAATACAATAAAGATTTAAAAAAGGAAACCTTCTGGGTGACCTTGGGGAAGTCGCACTCTCTCAGCCTCAAGGGAAGGCAATGGCAAAGCTCCTCTGAACAAATCTTGCCAAGAACAACCCAGGATAGCGTCGCCATAAGTCAGAAACCACTTTAAGACACACAACAAAAACAACGGTTGTTTTAATGGTCAGAACCTGCCTTGTGTCCCAAATCGGGGGGAGCAGAATATTAATGAAAACAGCA
>NW_024813221.1:481-2514 GCF_019175285.1 Sceloporus undulatus
CCCAAATGCACCTGAGAGTTTCCTGGGACAGCAACCAGGGCCTCTCCAGAAGATCCCAAAACCAGGACAGGTTTCATGCAGGAAAGTAGAGGAAGATGGATTGCAAAAAACGTCTCTGGCACATTTTTTGAAGGAGGGAGAACGAGAGTATCTCAGATGACAGCCTGCTCCCTTGCGGCTGAGGAAGACCTCTTGTCTTGAAATGTGCTCCATCAATTCCCAAAGACAGGGATAATAGCACTTTATTTAGTTTCAGTTCATCTATTTTAGCATGTCACCTAGAGCAGATATATTGGAGGAAGTTTATGTCTTGTAATTGTTCCTTTTGTTGTTTTGTTGTAGACCATTCTTAATTATATGAATTGTCATTGTACTGAAGCCTTTGTGTACCTGTACTCACAATTGCCCTTGTTTATATACAGTCATTCTGTATTACTTACATTAGTAGGTTATTCATAGTAATAAACTGAAATTAGTTTTTACATTATCATTGTTTAGATGTTATTCTGCATTACATCAGTATGTTATTCAGAGTAGATTAATTGAAGCTGATTTGTGTATTGTAATTGTTCTTTGTATACATACCTTTTCTTCTCATTACATAGCATTATTTTCTTATTACATGTTTCATGTTCACTTAGATTCATAGAATTATAGAGTTGGAAGAGACCTCAAGGGCCATCCAGTCCAACCCCATTCTGCCATGCAGGAACTCTCAATCAAAGCATCCCCGACAGATGGCCATCCAGCCTCTGCTTAAAGACCTCCAAGGATCACTGCACTCCAAGGAAGGAGTCTGTTCCAATGTCGAATAGCCCTCACTGTCAGGAAATTCCTCCTAATGTTGTGCTAGAATCTCTTTTCCTGGAGCTTGCATCCATTGTTCAGGGTCCTAGTCTCTGGAGCAGCAGAAAACAAGCTTACTCTCTCCTCAATATGACATCCCTTCAAATATTTAAACAGGGCTATCATATCACCTTCTCTTCTCCAGGATAAACATTCCCAGCTCCCTCATAGGGTATGGATTCCAGATCCTTCACTATTTTAGTCACCCTCCTTTGGACACGCTGCAGTTTCTCATTATCCTTTTTGAATTGTGGTGCCCAGAACAGGACAAAATATTCAAGGTGGGGCCTGACCAAAGCAGAATAGAGTGTCACTATTACTTCCCTTGATCTAGACACTATACTTCTATTGATGCAGCCTAAAATCACATTGGCCTTGTTAGCTGCCTCATCACACTGTTGACCCAGTGTCAACTAGCTTTGGCCCAGTTTTCTAGTCTATTCAGGTCATTTTGAATCTTGATCCTGTCCTCTGGGCTATTGGCTATTCCCCCTAATTTGGTTTCATCTGCAACTTTTATAAGTATGCCCCCAATTCTGTCATCCAAGTCATTGATAAAGATGTTGAATAGCACTGGGCCCAGGATAGAACCCCACTGGACACCCCACTGGTCACTTCTCTCCAGGATGAAAAGGAGCCATTGTGGAGCATCCTTTGGGTTTGGCCAGTCAACCAATTGCAAATCTATGTAACAGTTGCCTTGTCCAGCTTGTTTCATGTTTTTGTTTTATATACTGTTTAATTTGGTTAACTGCTATTAAGGGACATAGCAATGAGATTCTATGATATGGGGTGCCCTATAAACCTTTTAATAAACAAACAGGTGTTGCAATCCTATATATTCATATTATCAGACATAACTCCAGAGAGTGTTAGCCTTTTGGATGCCAGAAGGTTCCTCTCCTTCTTCAGAGCAAGAAGCAACACTTCAGCTGCCTTCTAGAAGATAAAGCAAAAAGGCTTCCAAAAGGACTGAAGCCTTGGGCAAGTCACACTCTCTCAGCCTCAGAGGATGGCCATGGCCCACTCTGAAGGAATCTGCCAAGAAAACCCCTTCAGAGACTCCCATAAGGTCACCATAAGACCTGGAAACAACTGGAAGGCAGACCCCAAGAACAACATTGGGAAATAGGGGCAAGCCTTGCCTTGGGAAAGTGTAATGACTGGGCTCCAGTCAATGGAGGTCA
>NW_024813222.1:0-2514 GCF_019175285.1 Sceloporus undulatus
ATATATATATATATATATATCCGAACGACATTTCCGTTGCTACAGTTTGAGCCTTGCTCAGGGTTAGGATTAAATTAATTAATTAATTAATTGCATTTAAAAATATATATCCGCACTATGTTTCCGTTGCTAAAGATTGAGCCTCGCTTATCTGAAAATGCCAGGATTAATTGCATTAATTAATTTATTGCATTTATATATATATACAAACTATTGCATTTATATATATATACGTTGCTACAAGTTGAGCCTCGATTATCCAAAATGCTAGGATTAGTTCAAATAATTAATTTATTGCATTTAAAAATATATCCGAATTACATCCATATTATATATATCTTGGAGGTAAGTCTGAACAACCCTTGAAGGTTGCAAAAGGAGGAGGAGATGGAAAACCAGGACATTTTTTTAAAAACCATCTGGAAAAGTGGTAATACGAGGGATTAATCAAATTAATTAACCAAATTAGAGGTCTATTCCCCCCTAATTAGTATCTTTGCAACTGCCGAAGCCCAATGACTGACAATGGGACATAATTTGCACCCCAAAACCCACCCAAATTGACCCATTCGCCTAATTACCTGCCGGTCCATCGAGGGATTATTGTATCTCCTCCTTGTGAGGCATTATTGTTTCTCCTCTGTGCGAGGGATTATTATTTGAGCAGAGGATTTGCAAGATGCTTACTTAGGACCCAATGAGGAAGAACCCGACTCCTGGGTTCAAGTGACCTTTCTGTCCCGGTTGTTGCCGGACGCTCAATAATTCATGCCTATTGGCACTGACCGCTCACTGCATCCTGGGCCTTCGGGCCATTTCCCCGGAAACTGGACCTTCCTTTTGAGATTATATTGCAGCATTGATCTTCGACGGGTTGCATTGCAAGATCATCCATGTCCAAACATTAATAATAATCCACGAGGCCGTTATTACTACGGCCGGAAATCCCATAAAAAACACCGAATTAATAATGTATATATCAAGGGCGGATAGAGTTACGGGATCGTTTTTTGCTTAAAAATTAAGGCAAACATGGCAATTAATTAATATTTGATGGGATTAAATCACTGGGTGACAGACGTTTGCCACGAGGGAATTGTTTTGTGTATAGTATAGGACAGGATAGAACACTATACTATAGTATGCGACAGTATAGTATAGCATAGGACAGTATAGTATAGTATAGTACAGAACAGTATAGGACAGTATAGTATAGGACAGCACAGCATAATATAGGACAGGACAGGATAGGACAGGTTAGGGTTAGGATAGGATAGGATAGGATTAAGTTTATGGTCAGGGTTAGGGTTTAGGGTTAGCATTAGGGTTTAGGGTCAGGGTCAGGATCAGGTTTTGGGGTCAGGGTCAGGGTTAGGGTTATGGGTTAGGGTCAGGTTTTGGGGTTAGGGTTAGGGTTAGTGTCAGGGTCAGGTTTTGGGGTCAGGGTTAGGTTTAGGATAGCGTTAGGGTTAGTGTTAGTGTTTAGGGTCAGGGTTAGGGTTAGCATTCGCGTTAGGCTTTAGGGTTAGCGTTTAGGGTCAGGGTTAGCATTAGGGTTTAGGGTCAGGGTCAGGTTTTGGGGTCAGGGTCAGGGTTAGGATAGAATAGCACAGGACAGGATAGGACCTGACCAGACCGGACTCTCTGGATTGTGGTTCCAGGGTCCCCTATGGATAACAAATCCCGGGGCACAGCCAAGCAGTGTCCCTTACATCACTTGGCAAGAACCACGCTTTGTTTTTGGGATTCTTG
Source organism: Sceloporus undulatus (assembly GCF_019175285.1). Lineage (NCBI taxonomy): Eukaryota > Metazoa > Chordata > Lepidosauria > Squamata > Phrynosomatidae > Sceloporus > Sceloporus undulatus. Next base: position 1,753 of record NW_024813222.1, read on the forward strand.
AGCCCATGGATACAAAATGAGGAATATCTATCCAGTATCCCAATGGCCATTAGTCCCAGTGCCCTGTGGCCGCTCTCCTGCTTTCTATGCATTGTAATGTTGTGGCAGCGTTTCGGCGCACGTTGTGCAAATGCTCCAAACTGTCCTAAAAGGGCCTCTAATGTCTGAATGAGGCCTTTGTGGCCTATTCTCCCCAGCCATAATCTCCCAAGGCTTGACAGTGATCTGTGCAGGGATTCGAACAAAGGAGCAACACAGGGATTATCGGCCCTTTTTGGAGGTTTTGGAGGCTTCGCGAAACGCAAAGGCTCCTTTGCAAATGATTTCGCTTGGCTTTGCAACCTGCAAAAATATATAATGTGAAATAAATCCTAATATTTTTTAAAGTAGAATTGCTTTAAAATAGCTTGCAAGCTATTAAATTATAGAATATAATGTAAATGATGATATAAATAAACAAACAAATATAATAATGATAATAATAACATATTATTATAATATAAATATAAAATAAATAAATAACAATAGCATAATGATAATAATATATAATATATATTTATAAAATAATATATTTATTAATATATATTCATATAATATTATTATTAGAATATTTAAATATAATAATGAAAATAACATAATAATATATATTTAAATAAAATTAATAATAATAATAATATAACATTATATAAAATAAACATAATGATGTATATAATAAATACAATAATATATAAAATAATAATAATATAATATATAAATAAAAAT
>NW_024813223.1:0-2514 GCF_019175285.1 Sceloporus undulatus
ATTATTCCACCTCTCCTTCAGGATTGAGATGGCTTACAACACAATACAATACAGTAATACAAACTAAAAACCATTATCCCTCCCTCCAAACAATAACATTAATGATACCTGACCACAGAACTCTGGATAACCTTCCCCAGGAGCTTGAGGTAGATGTTACAAAGTATAGGAGACAGTACTGAGCCCTATGGAACTCCACAGACTAGGAGGCTCAACAATAGTCCCAACAACTCCACCTTCTGGAAAACATTCAACTGAAAGCATTCCTGTATCAGTCAAACTGCTCCAAATGATGTCATGATCAATGGTAACAAATGCAACATCCAGCAGAACTAAAAGGAATACATTGTCCTGTCTGATTCAGACCATGAGTTATTGACCTAGGTGGCCAAGGTTGTTTTTGTTCTATAACCAGGTTGAATCTGAACTGGAATGGATCCAGGTAAACTGTCTCATCCAAAGAAGCCTGGAGCTATGTTACTACCACTGTGCGCCTCCATATGGCTTGCCAATTTAAGAAAAAATAAAGAATGTGTAGTCAACTGGATAGCAGTACTGTAGTGATTTTTTTTAAGTCTAGTACTTGTCAGGAATATCATCTTCCATCTTAGTATGAGATATTAGTCATCAAATCCACAATGCTGCATGTTTAATAGTTATACTTTATGTCTAACTCTCCAGTTGGTTATCCCATCAAAACATCATGAAGCAAAATGTTCAAAAATGTTGCAGGATTTTTCATGTACCTTCAGTGGAATTTTACTTCTGTTCTACCTATTTACCTATTGTCTGGAGTATGTATTCCATATACTTGGAACCATCCCATAAAATGTAAATACATCCTGGTTTATATTCATATTCCGACATTGTATACCGTAATTTTCTAACCTTAATTGTTCTAATAAGCATGTGAAAGGTTTAGATTGGTGGCAGAATTAGGGCCAGTACAGATTAGAAGAAAGGGGCAGCCGCACAGCCATGGCAATGATCCGCCCCAAAGAGGAGCTCCAATATGGAGCTCATTCTGGTGATGCCGCCAAGGCGCCATTAGCATCTTGTGGCGCATCTATGATGCAAGCACATTGCCACGATGTGCGGATGTTGCATCGCGCTTGCGCCATCATGGCGGCCCGTGTGGATGGGAGACTGTAAATGATTGCAGCATCTGTACAGACTAGGGTTCTAGAGCATGCAGTTGCTGCATGCTCCAGAACCCTAGAATCGGCACTGGCACACTGCCTCCCGCAGGTATGTACTGGGCCTTATTGACTTCACCTATTAATGAATAATTTTAAGGCAAATTAGATGGTTCAAAACCTAATAATATTTTCACTGTTTGGCTTTTAGGAGTATCTATTCAAGCTGATAAAGTTTAATGAAGTAATCAATGAATTCTTTAGCACTCATTTACGTTGATTAGCTGTTTGCTTTTAGAGATGCAGTGTCCATACTATATTTCTTCAGTTTTGTTTCTCCTAGTTTAGCAAAGTATGATGCAGCAAGCCCTTTAACTAAATGTTAAGATATCCTTTAAGGTGCAATTAAATCAAGCTGTTACTGTTGCAGATGTGTGGAAGAGAATGTGACAATGATTTGGAATAAAATTTTCATGAGCATTGGGCATAAAGGTGCTCTCGCTGGCACCTGCTTTTGGTAGCAAAAGCCACGATCTTGTTTTTGAAACTGGGTCCAATGAAAATATTCCAGAAGGGTAGCAGATTAGTCTGCTGGTACAAAACCATCAAAGACGTTTGTTGTACATTAAAAGCTAGCAAATTTATTACATCATAAACTTCTGTGAAATAGAATTCACCTTCATCAAATGCATGGGCTGTTATTCTAAGTTGGAAGGCATTTACACATGTACAGACAAAGAGAGAGAAAAGAGTATGCATAATAGTAGAGGAAAGGGAAAGGGGTGTTTCTGGTACTCCTGGAATCCCAGTGGAAATGTGTGGGGTGCAATTTTAGTTTCCCAGGGTGTTAACCCTTTTAAAGGGAAACTAAAATAGGGAAGTATGAAAGTTAAACTTTTTAGAATTCAACTTTCATCAGCAGAACATTGAAAGTGTGGGTCAGACTATTATTTTAAATCTGCCTTCTTAAAGAATAAAGACTTACTCGTGTAGTTTAAAAACAATAATGACTTTAATAAACTAATACATAAAATAACTAAAACCTAATCTAACTGGTGGTGGCTTAGGCAAAAAGAAATAAATCTCAACATCTTTAAGATAGCAGGAAAAAACATAACAAGTGACGGCTTGAAGCAGTCTAGAAACTTCAGAGAGAGCTGTTAAACTAACTGCCTTCAAAATTCAGTGACCAAAGTCATCACATGATAGTTAGAATGAGAGAGAGGGGCATCCTTATTTAACTAAGGAGGGACAGGAGAATGCAAACATAAATTTTCCAACAAAATGGTTTCCTCCTGAGAATGAGGCTGGAGTTACCACTCCAAGGGCCCTGGTGAGAAAGTGACTCTCTTTGCATCATTTTCTCAAAGCAGAAAGC
>NW_024813224.1:0-2514 GCF_019175285.1 Sceloporus undulatus
TGTCTGAGGGACAGCAACCCGGCCCCCGGCTCAAAACATTTGCCTACCCCTGCAATAGAGGATTCAAGCATAATATAAGTACTTACCTCAACATGAAATTTATGTGCATCTTTGTGCATTTTTCTCCACATTAATGTTTCTAAAATTTTAAATGTAATATTCCCTAATATATGCAGTCTTGGAAGTATTTTGAGCAACATACACCTGTACCTATACTGGTTCCTCTGCTTTTTGTATACAGTTTTCTCTAATGAGTGCACTTTATTTTTTTTACCAAAAATCTGGAGAATTGAAAAAATATAGCAGGAAGATTGAATTCCAATTTTTATATTACTTCAAGAGGTTAAATTACATTGTTTCATATTAAAATAGGAGCCAAGCAAAATGCTCCCCATCTATCCTCCCTCCATCTCTCCTTCCTTGTGTAATACTTCTGCCTCAGTGTTGCATTTCAGAATTCTTCCAGCAATTCTGGAAAGCACACACACACACACAATTATGTGCTTAAAACAGTGTATCTTGTGCAAATAAACACATGGTTTCCCACATAAATACAAAGCCAGGATTTTGCACAAACACATTTTCACCATTTTTTTAAAAAAAAAAACCTCGAAGCCATTGGCCATTTTTGGAGATACATGTTCTCAAGAGTATTAGAAGAATGCTTGTATTTTGTACATCTGTAGACCAAAAGAGAACCCTCTCTAGTTCGTTGCTGTTCTAATTTGGAATTTGATTTGAGGAAATCTTTGTGTTAGCTCTGATCAGACAGAATTTCTCCATGTAGAAAAAAAACACAGAACATGACAGTGAGAATATTGTTGGCAAGATGCGCTCTTATAATCTATAATATACATGAATGTATATTATTTTGGGGATGTTGTAGAAGGAGGTGTCTGACATTTCCTTGTGCTATGCTTGACCATTCACTAACTGGTCAAGGGGACATGCCCAGACAACATACATTTTCAGTTTTGCAGTTGCTTCTAGACTCCAACTCACTGGAGTACTAGGAGTGTAATGCCAGCTCTCTTCTGACACAAATTTGCAGCTTCAATTTGCAGTGGCATACCTGCCTTCCCTGGCCAATAGGCATGTGGAAGGAAATGTGAGATTTCTTGGGATCCACCCCACCCCTTCCTTTGCATGCAGATGGACATTCGGAGTGGACCTATAATATCAGGTCATGGTGGACAGGGCTTAGAGATTCAAAGCCCTCACTCTTGATGTCATGTGGCCTACAGAATCAGTCCTGAGAGGGCCATCTAGTCCCTGGGACTGAAACAGGGTCCTGACCCTGTCATACTCTGTAGAGAATTGATGATGCAACCATAGATCCAAATTTAAGATTGTTCAATATTATTTTAATATCGTTGAAAGAAATAATGGGCTTGGCACAATCCTTTAAAATCCTTGACTTTTCATCCATTGCTTCATTTCATCCACCAGCCAAAACTAAATGCAATTTTTTATTTGAATTTAATTAAGCCTCCATTTATCTGAAGAATTTTCACTTTCTTATAACCTGTTGAAGAATTTCACCACACACACATTTTTCTGATTTTTCCAGCCACACATGGAATGCAGAAGCTTTTTGTGCTCAGCTCTGTTTTTATTTGCTTGCATATTGACAAACATTATTCTCCCCTCCTATAGCCTGAACCTGTAAATTCTATTCTATCAAGTCCTTCAACTGCACCTGTAGCCCAAGCTTCTGCTTTTGGACATTTCCTCTCAGATATTCCAATATTTATTAATATTCTAGTACATCACATTATCCAGTTTTCTTGCATACATACAGGTCACTGCTAATCCTTCTCCAATTATATAAACTGGTAGGGTTCTCATGTCATGTCCTATTACAAACAGTTCAGTCAAGAAAGTTATACAAGGGCAGAAATCTGGCTTCATATAATGAAAAGGAAACGTGTCTGAACTTGTCCATAAAAAAGGGGTTTGTGAGTTTCGGCTATGAACTGCAAAATGGGTAATTTATGGTTGGGAGGAATGGAAACTACAGCCAAGATACCCGAGCTTCAGTTGTGTGCAAATATGTCCTTTATTTGCCATGTCATTTTCATTTCTAGTGTAGATCCTTTGTCTAACATTCTATCAGACCTAATTCAGATTTAACATATTGCTAATCAAAAGACTTAATCAGCCATGCATAACCTGCTGGCCTAAGCAGAAAAATACTTCATGTTCAATATTCCTCATATTTTTAGCATATTTTTAATTGCAAATGTAGTGACATGTAGCTATAGAAATAGATTATACTAATCAGAAATAAAACCAGCTTCTCTTTCATTCTAACCTTTCCCCAGTTAAAATCTGGGCAACCAAAATTGTTTGAGATTATCTAACTAAACTTTGTGTACTTACACAAAATAAAATAAGAAATAAAAGTTTTTAGACCATCACACAGCATGTGGGACTTTGTCTCCTTTTAGTACTCTACTCAAAACCGGGCAACATTACTCTTATGAACTACAACTCCCAGAATCCTTAGCCAAT
>NW_024813225.1:0-2514 GCF_019175285.1 Sceloporus undulatus
CCCATGCCTGTTATGGAAGTCATGAACTCCCAAGTTGCACCTGTTAGATCTAATGAACCGGCCTCTAAGGGAATGTTGAGGTCCCCCAGGACCAGAAACCTGGGAGACACCAACACCAGCTCCAAGACCAGCTGTGTCAGCTCAGCCAGGGAGTCTGTTAGGCAACAGGGTGGACGGTATACCAACAATCCCTGGACTGTCCCTGGCCTTCAGGGTCAGGTAAATACACTCGATGTGCTCAGTTTTCCGGATAGGTCTCCTGATCAAAGTGAATATGTTTTTTATGGACCAAGGCAACTCCCCCTCCTCACCCACTTTTCCTAACCTGCTCTTTAACAGTATACCTGGCAGAGAGGGCTTGTACTCCAGGTCACATTACTATCATCGCCCAGCCAGGTTTATTTTTGTCCTGTTTGTTCAGGATTTGAATTTCAGATTTGGAGGGATGGATGAAGGATATTATCAAAATTGCTATAATGAAAATTAGAAGCAAGAGTTATATAACTTCCTCTTGCCACCTAATTTCTCAGTTCTGGTAGAGTTCTGAATAATCATTGTTCTTCAGGCAAGTTTTTTTTTAAAAAGCATGTAGGCTGAACCCATGGAAGAAAAGCAGAATCATACAATTTCCTCCACGAGTTTATTGTATTATTAACACAGCAAAGTCCCAGATCATATATAAAGAATCTGCAGAAGTCAAAGAGGCAAAGGGACCTCCCTCTAATGATATGCAAAAGACTTAAATGGTAGTCTGCTATTGAACACTCCCATTGAAAATAAAAATAAACATAAAGAGAGAGTTAGGCCAGGTAGGCTCCTTTGAGATTGTCCTTGTGTTTAAAATACTGACAGCTGCTAATTTTCCTTTCCTGTGCTGAAAGTATCACTGCAGCAGCAGCAGCATCTCTTTGATCCTTGGCTCTTACAAAATTCAGCCCTTATTTAAATTATACTTGCTTAAGATCTGCAAGGAATACTCTTCTCAAAGTATCTTCTATTCGTCATGTGATCTGACTACCAGGGAAAGTGCCTTTTCTATTACAGAACCCCGTTTGTGGAACACTCTCCTCTCAGAGTGGGACTGGCACTGGGTTATGGAGGTTAATATTTGACTGTTTTGTCTCGCAAGTGACAAAGAATCATTTCCACAGTTTTCTCACCATTTTAGAGAAAATGAAAAATTCTGTGCAGTTTTTGCCTGGTATTTTACACATCCCAATGTATCTCTGAAATTATTCTGTGCAGGAATACTTGTGGTTTATATAAGGATTGTGGGAGTGGGGGTGCCCCCCCAAACATCCTATTTCTAGACAGCTGCATGTGATGTTTTTGTGTAAGACTGCTGTTTTCTACACAATAACAGCAATCTTGCAAAAGAAAAATCTTGCACAATAGAACTCTTTTTTAAAAAACAAACCAGCAGATCTGCATATCAATACCATGTGTCAATATTTTTGTGCAAGTCTGCTGTTTTTATGTAAGATATTTTGTGTAAGATTTTTCTCATGTAAGACTGCTGCTTTTCATTTAGTGTCTTTGAGTAAGATTTTTCTTTACAGAAATAGGTTGGCACTATATTCTATGCAAAAGTTCTCAGCAATTATGCACAAAAGATGCACATAGCTATCTGGAAACTGGCTTTTTTGCTCAAAACCCCACAATTTTCATGCAAAAAATTGATATGCATTTTTTACTGAATAATTTTGCAAAACATTTCGGTATTGGAGGAACTTCGCATTTGATCAGAGACAGGTTGTGGATGTCCTAATAAATTAATAAATACCAATGGCTTATTTCATGAGAAAAAATTTAAAACTGAAATAATGACATGAAGTTGCCTTCATAACTTTGTGAAGATGTTGTGGAAATTACTGCAAGATGAAGTAACCAGCAGCAACAACTTAAACTGTTTCCTGGTAGTTTCAGTCTTGCAGTTTTCTTTTTATTCTAAAACTGCTTCTAAAATCTAAAGCCACTTTACAAAAATAGGCTGGTACTATATTTTAATGGAACTTTCTTTGTGACAGTCCTTCTTCCCCCTCTTTCTGAAATTTAGCACTGATGCTTTGGAATGTATTTTATGTCTTAGAAAATTTGTACTCTTGCTAAGTTCTTTAGGCTTTTAAGGAAATGACTGAACAGGCAGCCAAATGTTCACAAACATCTACAGACAATTTCAGCTATCATGTCCCAGTACTTCGAGTGAAAATGTGGCTTGTCTTGAAAACTGGGTGCATTGGGGTGCTTAGATTGTGCAGACTTAATGCCATGCTTCTGTATATAACTTCCCTAGGTAGCAGTTATATTCAAGAAGGGTTGCCATCCCATCCTGAGTTATAACTTTCTCTAGGCAATACAGTGGGCTATTGGTATCAGCTGGGGTTTGGATCCTTCACCCCCTGTGGATACCAAAATCAGTGGATATACAGGTCCCACTGTATACAGTGGTGTAGTAAAATGTTGGGTTCCTTATACAAAATGGCAAAATCAAGGTTTGCTTTTTGGAATTTTTTT
>NW_024813226.1:0-2514 GCF_019175285.1 Sceloporus undulatus
CTCCTCCTCCTCCTTCTCCATCTCTTGGCATCCTTCCTCCAAGGCTCCTTCTTTCTCTTCCTGCTCCTGCTCTGTTACCCCGATTCTCTTGGCATGGCACCCTTTTTCCAGTTCCGCCCTCTGCCCTAAATCCCTCCCCTGAACTTGCCCCAATCATGATCGGGGCCAAGTTCATATTCGCCGGACCCGTTTTCCCCCAAAAGATACAGCTTTTACTCCACTTTCAAAAGCCCCACGCTAAGGGGCATTTGCCCCTCAACTGGTGTGCAAGCCTCAGATTTGCTTGTCGGAGTTTCGAGGCGAATATGAACTTCCTCTGGTTAATCTGGGTTCTGATCTGGGGTAAAAGGTAGTCTGAATGGCCCCTCAGATACCTAAATCTTTTCCACCCCATACTGCTGTCAAACTAAGTCTCACATATCCTGTACTCATGGCTCTGTTTCTTGGTTTCTGAATGCAAGCCTTCATGCTTACCACTACTGAATTTCATCTTGTTGGTTTCTGTTCAGCGTTCCAGCCTGTCAAGATCATTTTGAATCTTGATTTTGCTTTCAATAGTGTTAGCTGCCCTTCCCAGCATTCTGTCATCTGCAAATTTGATAAGCACCCCCTCTACTCTTTTATCCAAGTCATTTATAAAAATGTCAAACAGCACAGAGCCTAGGACAGAGCCCTGTGGCACTATGATGTATGGAATAGTTTTGTTGGAAGTTAAAAAGCTGCAGCTTAGAGGCAATTTTGTGGTGGAGAGTTTTAGTTGTCTTGCATATGTTACAGGTCAATGGTTGGCTGACTTCAGCCTTGAGAGATTTACTTTATTTGTTTAAAGTAGAAACCTGAGGTCTACCAACCAGATCATGGTGCAAAAGGCATGCACCTAGAGATAAAAAATTCTGAATGCAGTTATTTGTGGAGAGTGCCATAAATGAATGTAGTTCATAGCCTTCCTTCCTCCTAAACATACACTGCAGGTTGCTCAGAGATTTTCAGAACTTCACCAGGATACTTTAGAGCACAGAAAAAACTATTCTATTGCAGTTACTGTTAAATAATTGAGAGGAGGAAATCTTTACTGATCCACAACAAATCACTGAGATTTGTTCTATCTTCTGCCCAGTGCTGCTATAAGTAATAATGCTGTTGGCCTGAATTCTATATGAAGTGTGAATTTCAGAATGACAGTTTCACATTTTTATTTGAGGAGATGTGATACTTTCTGATCACTAGTTGATACCATCGATAAGAATTCCAACTTTGAAGCCAGAGGCACTTATAGTACATCTTGGGAGCAACCAAATGCAGCAGAAAGGAACATAGGCAACAATAGACCACAACTTTATTGGTTACAGCTTTGCTCCTACTTTAAATCCTGGGGATCCCTCTTCACCCATTCCAGTTAAGTGACATGATTGACTGGCTCAGCAAAAAGATATTTGTATGTTGTATTTGTGGGGAAACTGGTGCATCAAAAAGACAGGAGTGAAGAGCTAGGACTGCAGAGAGAGGTAACCTTGGAGCCATTATATTATTTGGAAGAAGGCATTGTGTGGAAGGCCAATGTCACAATTTGTATTGCGTTGACAGTAGCAGTACAGGACTGGGAGAAATCTCTATAGGAGCTGATGCAGAAATATCCCCATGTATTATATGTTCTTAAGGTTGCCAGACTGAAAACTGGAGAAGGTTCTTGTACCACTATTGGTTATGTAGAAGAGGGAATTTTGGCAAGTGTTGCTTGTTACCTGGATGCATGGCAAGCAACACCTGCTGAATTGCTCTCTTCTACACAACTATTAAAGGTAAAGGAGCCTTCTACAGGTTTTGCTGTGGCAAGCCTGTGAAACTGGTTAGCTGGATTTTACCAGATTCTGGGCCCATTCACCCAGATTCTCCCTGTGCCTATTTGCATGGCCAGCAAGCAAGACGTAGTTTGGTGTGCTCTCCCCAACAATGTTGGAATCATGTTTGTGACATCACAAGGGACCATCTCCTTGACTCAGTTTTTGGCTCTGAAATTTCAAGATTTGAGATGTTTGCAGAACTGGCAACTTTGGTTTAATCTGACATGCAAAACGACATGGGCTGTCTCTGCTTTTATTAAAAGCAATCCTGTAGGACAAAGGAAGTAGAAAGACTCCAGAGACAATGACAGTAAGGTCATAGGATGGAGCTACAGCACTTACAGTTATAACTGCATTATTTCTACATTGTAGATGCAACTTAAATTGAGCCCCACTGTGCTGGGCTATTGCTCCATCCTATGGAATCCTGGGATTTGCAGTTTTACAATATCTTTAGCTTTCTCTGCTAAATAGTGCTGGTGTTTCACAAAACTACAAATCCCAAGATTCTGTAGGATGGCCATTAAAGTGGTGTCAAACTGCATTATTTCTACAGATGCATCCTCAGGGTAACACTCATCATGACACTGAATGGTGATTGTAGGAAGTCTATAACATTTATTTATTTGTTTGATTTATATCCTGCTTTTTCTTGGCTGAGCTGAAGTACATG
>NW_024813227.1:0-2514 GCF_019175285.1 Sceloporus undulatus
AAAAAGGAAAAGATCAACGATCAAAGTATAGCAGGCTGGGGTTTGAAAAGGGAAGGCGTTCACCCACAAAAACTTCACCAACTGTTTTCAGCCCAGCCAGCCTCTCATGGCATAAAAACCCAACAAACTGGATAACAAAATATAAAAAGGTTGTCGTACATTGTTGTTTTTGAACCTCCCACCTTAGCATTACGGGTAGAACAATACGTATGAGCCACTTATAGCCACCATGGCACCTCTTGTGTGCCAGACAAAGGCCTCAAACCTGAACAGCTCAATATAACATAATGTAGATTTATGCTAGGCTGAGCCACATACTACACCCTCCATTTACTGCTTCTCTTCTTCATGGGGAGTGATCAGTATCGCAAAAGCATCTGGCTGTTTTTGCATAGCCAGACACAAACTGAATACAACAGCACTGAGACCTCCAGGGGACTGTCAGATCTTAGCACTGATGTTATAATTTCATATTATAGGGGCATAGTTAGACACTTCTGCAATTCTGCCTGCTCCCTACAAGTGAGGCAATGGTCATGTGGAGGGCTTCAGAGATTCCCCCCAGTTCAGGCCTCATCCTTTTTAGACAATGCACATCCTGCAGTCTGGACAACAGCAGCATGTTTCACACCAGAACCAGGCAATACCAGCTTTAAAACAAGGTAAAATAACATACCTATTGCTGCAGATCTTCTGAGAAATTCCAGAGCCCTCCGTTCTCATGTCACAGCAGCTATTTGCAAAAGTACCCCACTAGGCCACCCTGCACATCCACCATTGGTGCAGGTCACTCATTCTGAGGTCAGAACGTGACCATGGCTGGGCCCCTCATTCCGACCTCAGAAGCAAGTCCTCTTAGTATCAACAGACATGCCAGGCGGCTCAGCTGGATGCCTGTGCAGACAGCTGCAGCAATGCAGGAACAGAGGCCATGGTATCAAATAATACAGATACACTTATTCTTAAAGAAACTGCTTCAGATCCAGGAATATCCTCACCCACTTACTTTTTTTGAAAACGTGTGTGTCTCTCTGGCTATATATTCTAAAGGCCAAATAGCATGGATATATAATTGTCCGCTAGAAGAAACATTTGGGAACCCAATGCTTCATAAGGCAGGATGGGAAGCAGAACTTTCCCTTTCAATTGATAGTAAGACCTGGAAAAATATATGGACTCATTTACCATTTAAAACTAGGTCCATTGCCATTAAAGAGAATACTATCAAGTTGGTCCATCAATGGTACCTCACCCCAGTCAAATTGGCTCGTATGTCTACCAATGTTAATCCAAAATGCTGGAGGGTTTGTGAAGGTAGGAGAACCTTTGTACATATGTGGCTGGATTGTCCCTTAGTGTATGAGCACTGGACAGAAATTTTACAACTGATCTCCAAGATCACTAAAGAAAGTATACAATTATCCCCACTCCTGCTCCTGTTCTCCATTTTTATGAATGAAAATACAGCCCTGCAGCACAAAGAACTTATTAGTTTGCTTCTGGCTGTTGCCAGGCTTGAGATAGCCAAGAACTGGAAAACTGGAAAGTTGAATATTGCAGAATGGTGGACTAAACTCTGGGACTTGTGGTTAGTGGAGAAAATGGCAGATAATAACAACAGAGTGAGAGGCTTATGCTCTGGATTGACCTTTCATAAGATTTGGCTCCCATTTATTGAATACATCCAGCAAGATTTAGTCTCTAGACATCCCCCAATTTTAGCTAAATTTTTATGGAAAGATGTCTTTCAGGATCCCTGAATACACCTTTTCTCTATAATTTTCAGGGCCTTATCTGGGTTATTGTCTTTATTTATTGCTGTTTTGGTGTACTGTTTGTTGTCATGTTTTGTTTTAGAATGTATTAATAAATTTTAATTAAAAAAAAAAGAACAGAGGCCATGGAAACAGGGCATGTTGGGGCAACTGTAGGACCAGGATACTCCAGCTTGCCCACACAGTATCTTGGCGAGTGCAGACAATGCCGAAGATTATAGTTCTTCTTACACTGACCAAGACAAAGACTGCATCCGTACTTCAGAAATGATCCACTTTGACACTGCTTTAACTGCCATGGCTCAATGTTATGGAATTCTGGGAAGTGCTGCACCAGAACTCCACTTCCCAGAATTCTGTAGCATTGAGCCATGTCAATTAAAGCAGAGTCAAACCGGATTATGTCTGCAGTGCAGATACCTCACAAATCATCAATACAATGAATGTTACTACTGAGCCAACATGCTTAGAATTTTGTGTGTCTTTTTTCCATTGGTTTCAACAGAGTCTTGGGGAACAGCATTTACAATCAAGCTTGCCACACTCAGACACTCAGGATGGGATTTACGTCTCCACATGGGAACATTATACCAGGAAAACATACAACATAGTAACCCAGTTGGGAAAACAAAGCAGAACATAGTGTTCCTTGACAGTATTCTATGTGATAGTATTTTATGGATCTCAAGATCTTGAAGCTTAGAGAATTCAGGATATTAACAGTCTGGTGACATGTTGT
>NW_024813228.1:0-2513 GCF_019175285.1 Sceloporus undulatus
TCCTGTAGTTATATGAGTTTTTTGTCCATTTCAGACAATTTGATTCTATTGGTTTCAATCTCTCTTTTGGTGTCTTCCTTGTATAACTTTGCTTTCTTTACTATCTGATTTTAATGTTTGCACATCCTCTTGTATTTGTTTTATATTTCTTTGTATTTCCATACATTTTTCACCTGAATTTTTCCTTTTAGGTTGCATTTGTAATTGCAATTGCTTTGTCATAGTCTCTCTTTCATTTTGTATTGCTTCTCCGCTTCTCTTGCTTGGACTATTTCACTTTCTGTCTTTCCAGAAGATCGTTCATCTCCTTGAATCTCATTTCATTTTCCTGTTTCATAATTTGTGTGAGTTTATTCATCCTTTGTTCACAGTCCATCCTTCCTGCTTTTACTCCTGTTCCTGAATCTGCTCCTCCTTGTTCTTCCATCTCACCCTTTCCTTCTCCTTGCTTCTCTGGGAGTCTACTTGAAGGAGGAGCCATTTTTCAAGGGGGGCTTCTTAACAGTTCTCTTGGTTCAGTTTGTTCTGATCTAAAGAGTCTTCCAAAAGCTCTGTCTGAAGGTTTGTTTTTCTCAGTCTGTCTTACACCTCTCTTCCAAAGTTTGCCCCCTAGTATTTTTGGCCTTTTTGACATTTACTTAGCATTTACTCCGTCTTCTCCACCTCTCAGTTCCCTCCTTCTCCGTCTTGGCTTTAAAGCAGCTAACAGAGGGGTTCCCTCTCCCCCTTTTAAACAGTGAACAGTACTTCTATCTCCTTTTATCTCCTCTCATTCAAGCTACTCTCCATTTATAATTTGTGGGTGAATTCCACCCCAATTTAAGGCAGTTACAAGGCTGAGTTCCTGGTCTCAAAAACCTTTTTAATAGCCTCTAGCTGCCTCCTTTGCCTTTTTAATGGCGGAATGGCTTCCTCTGTGATTTTCCGTCCCACACAAAAACGAAAGTAAAATATCTGAGTCTCCTCTTGAGATAATAATGTTGTTATTTTTTACCTTCTTGTGTTCCTTGTATCTTCTTGTTACGGATCCACCTCAGAGAACCAACCTTTCTTTCTTTGAGAGCTTTCTTTTAAACTGCAATTATCCATTTCCGAGCGATCAGAAGACTTAGGCAGTTCTTATTCGCCCATTGCTCATGATTATAATTTGATCATATTGCCTTGCTTATTATTAAATCATTGTAATAATAATAATAATAATAATAATAATAATAATAATTTTATTTATATCCCGCTTCTAAAAACAGATTGAAGCAGTTAACAGTAAAATATTGGTAAATAACAACTTGTCATTGTTGTGTCGCAAACCCTCCCAATTTCTCCCATTCACAATAAAATACAATTACACTCTTAAACAATTATTAAAGCAATTATTAATAATAAGGGTGAGGCAGTTAGAGCAGTTGTTGAAATGTTTATTAAATCAATAGGAGATTGCTGGAATGAATGAATATGTCTTGATGGCCTTTTCAAAGCTTTAAAACTGGTAATATATGGGATATCTTCCGGGAGGCTATTCCATAACTTGGGAGCGGCAGAAGAAAAGGTCCTCTGGGTAACTGCAGAGAGCCTAGGTTTTAATAGTAAGGTTTTACTAGAGGTTCTCAATGTGTGAGGGAGATTATATGGGAGAAGGCGATCCCGTAAGTAAGCTGAAAGGCTTTAAAGGTTATAACCAAGACCTTGGACTGTCCCCAGAAATTGCTAGGCAGCCAGGGAAGAGACTTTAGTACAGGTGTGATATAGTCAGCTCTAGATTTTCCCGTGACCACTCTGGCTGCCATATTTTGAATTAGTTGAAGTTTCCAGACTAACTGCAAGGGTAACCCTATGTAGAGCACATTGCAGAAGTCAAGATGTGAGCTTACCAGCAAGTGCACCATAGTTTTTTAGGTCTTCAGATTCCAGGAAAGTGCACAGCTGGCGTAACAACCGAAGCTGATGACAGGCACTCTTGGCCGTCGCATCTATCTGAGCTGACATCTGGAGCAAAGGATGCAGGAGCACCCCCAAACTGCAAACATAGTCCTTTAGGGGAACTGTGACCCCATCCAGGACTGGTTGACAAACCTCCATACCTGGGTTAGGGGCTCCAACAACAGGTACTTCTGTCTTATCTGGATTCACTTTCAATTTGTTTTTCCTCATCTTGCCCATTACTGCCTGAAAACCTTCATTCAGAGGGGAAATGCCTTCCTTACTTGACACTTAGGTCTGGGGCATGGAGAGATATTGGATGTCATAAGTGTACTGATAACACCCCGTCCCATACCTCCGGATGATCTCTCCAGGTGGTTTCATGTAGATCTTAAATAGCATTCGGGACAGGATAGCACCCCGAGGGATGCCAAATTTAAGCTCCCTTTTGCAGGGTGTCCCCAAGCATCACCATCTGGAATCTGCTTGAGGGATAGGACCAAAACCACTGCATCGCAGTGCCCCCGATCCCCAATTCCCTCAGACCTCGATGGTATCTAAAGCCACTGAGAGGTCCAAGAGCATCAACAAGGTCA
>NW_024813229.1:0-2513 GCF_019175285.1 Sceloporus undulatus
ATCCAGTGGGATCTTGGTATCCACTTGGGTTTGTTTCCAGAATTCCCCATGGATACCAAAATCCGTGGATGCTCAATTCCCATTAAATAAAATGACACAGTACAATTGTGTGCCTTTAATGGCCAAATTAAGTTTTGCTTTTTGAAATTTTATGTATTTTTAAATTATTTTCAAACTGTGGGTGCTTGAATCCATGGATAAAAAACTCCATGGATATGCAGGACTGACTGTAATAAGCAGCAGCAGCAGCAGCTCTTAGTGAAGGGAGACTCCCAGGAGATATCCCAGTTTTTAACAATGGCTTCTGTCTCTCTTTTTGGTATTCATAAGATGATTTTGGGGGAGTGTTGTGGCATTTGGTAAGCCTTGAGTCCCTTGGTTCAGTCTGTACTCCTCAGATTTATTAGGGTTCAAGGATGTGAAAAATACTCTTTAATGTTTACATCATTGACAACCAAAACAAAACAAAAAAGGAAAGAAGGAAGGAAGGAAGAAAAGAGGAGGATATTTTAACACCCAACCTGCCCTGCATAAGAGAAGGAGACAAGTTACAGGATTTTTCACTCTTCATGAATTCACTGTAAAAGTTCATTTGTCCAGAAATATATGTGCTTTTTCTGTGCAGAAAATAGCTTTTGGGGCAGTAAATGGATATTTCATGGAAACTGTATACTGATACCTGAGCAAATGTATTTTGCAAAGAAAACATATATACGAAAAGTACTGTAGTTTTTCCTGTGCCAAAATCCAGGTGAGTTTTTCTTGTTCAGAATGCACACAATTTATACTGTTTTCTAGAATTTGTACAAATATACAGGATTCCTACATAGAAGAGAAAAAAAATGTTGTGACAGTATTCTGAAGGATCCCTGGAAATGTGTTTGGCCAAAAGAAGAAGCTGAAAAACTGAGTTATGTTCATAGTGTCTGTGTAAATTTTCTAGCTCTAATTCAAGCTAGTTGGTGTATTTCCTAATGGTTGACTCATGTATTAAAAAAGAAAAGAAAGAAAAACATTTAGGGGAGGCAGATGGCTGAATGAATCCAGTATGCTTATTCAGCATAGATAGGTATGTGAGAAAACAAAAAGATAAAATCAGCTGTGGCTTTGTAACAGTTGCATGTTTCTGATGAGATTCTTGGTGCTGAATAAATGATTTTTGCAAGAATGATGAGAAAAATAAAAAAGTTTGCAAGTGAGGAAGTGCCAGTTGAATAATCACAAAACAGTTAAATAGGGGTTGTTTCCAGTTGACCAACATTAGTTTTCCTTTAAATCAATAATCTGGGTGGTTTTTCTCAACAGAACAGTGGGAACTTTATCTCTAAATTTGGATACTGACTGTCCTTTCCTTTCCTTTCAACATCACTGGACCAAGAAATAAAACAAAACAGTTTAGATGGACTCCTTGTTTTTGAATTGGACTGCTCAACTAGTATCGAATGAAATACAGTGGTACATTGTGAGGAAAGGTTTAATGCTGCGGTTCGAAGGTAGAAAACAAGAGTCGTATTTAATAATTGGACTACTAGAAAAGTACCTTCCACCCCCCACCACAGTTGGAAATTTATCCCGATACTGTCACATGCTCTCTTCACCCAGCATATTGTGTGCATCTGTTTTTCTGTGTTGTATGCACCCACACTTTCCCTTCTTTTCTGCCAGATTGTTTTAAATCAAGGATTGAAAAGAAATGACTTTGGGAAACCCTTCATGAACATCACTCTTGCTCCTTTTCTTTAGCTAAAGGCTGATAATTATACTTTTCAAACAGTCAACTGATCTGACTTCTGTTCCTTTGGGGGGAAAGAAAATACCTATTGTAAGTTCAGCTAAGTGGCTGGTGTGCCTGGGAGCAATTCAGGGCAGGCATTGTTTGGAAAGCTGGCGGGAAGAGGGAGAGGGAATCAAAAGGTGGCAGACTAATTGCCATGTTAAGGTGAACCATGGGAGACAAGATGATCAGATCCTCAGAACTTTTCCAGTTTGCCTTTAGTCTCACTTCAGGCCTCTCAACCAAGAAAAGAGAAGACTATTAACTATTTGGCAAGTCTCAGAGGGAAATTCAATTGTGTTTCAAGGATATTAGTGTTGAACAGAAATGCCAAGGCATTCTGTAATTTTGCTCCCTAAAACAGAAGTAACAGAACACTTTTTTGGGAGTTGTAGGAAAAGCCTTTTGTTTCTGAGCTTGAATCTGGTGAATGAAAAGCAAAAGACCTGATGTCGCTGTTAAGACGACTACCTGTGTTGGTGTTTCAATTTCTAAATGTATATGTTGTATTATGCAATCCTAATGAATGATAGCTGTTGAAAACACATCTCTCCCTTGCCACAGAGGCTAGAATGACTCCCTTTATTTTGTCCTTCCATTGGCAGGCAAACCTGACATGCTTTTAACACAGAAAGTTTCCAATGAGCCCTGAGGGTGCAGTGCTTAAATGCCTGTACTGCAGCCACTCACTCAAAACCGCAATGTTGCAAGTTCAATATTAGCAAAAGGGCTCAAGCTT
>NW_024813230.1:0-2513 GCF_019175285.1 Sceloporus undulatus
AAGGCTCCCTCCATAAAAGAAAAACATTTTCCACTGCTGGGATGCTTCAAAAGGTATGAACTCTTTTAAAAAATATTTTAAGATAATGTTTATTTATATTAAATAAATAATATATATTATATATTAATATTTATATTAAATAAATAATATGTTATATATATTAATATATATTAAATAAATAAACTCCCACATGCCATTTAAAAAAACACAATACAACAAATATTACAGACAAACAAACAAAGTAAACATTCTACTAATAACTATTTACACACTATCGTACTAACCACCCTATTACTTAAATATGTACCAATAACAACAATAATAACAATAAACCCTCCCTCCTCCCTCTCCTTCTTCTCCATAAAACCCCAATCTTATCTGTTCTGAGTCTACTGTACTATCCTTTATCACATCAAAGTAGGTCCAAGTAGATCCAATCCTAACAGCATCCTTGCCCCATTAACCCTTCCCTGTCTCTATATTTATTGAATATGACGTCTTTTTTGGGAATTGAGATAGAGAGGAAATATTGGAGAATAGTCCTATATTTTGTAACAGCGGCCAGATTATTAATAACTAAGAACTGGAAAATGGATAGGAAACTCAATATAGATGACTGGTTACAGAAAACCTGGGAACTAAGAGAAATGGATAAACTAACAGCACTATTACGTAACAAATGGGGGGGGGGGGAGGAAGAAAGTGAATGGAGTCCATCAGAGGAATATGTGAACAAGATCTGGACAACTAATATATCATTAAGGGGAAAATAACAATGATTACCATAGATTATAAGAGTATAATAGAACAACATAAGAAATATTTAGTCAGAAGGAATACAGAAATTCGAAGAGTAAATATAACATAAGATGGATAGATATAACAGACTAAGACATTATACTGAAATGAAACAAATGATTTTAAGGGTGTAATAATAATACATCATTATATATATGTTATATTGGTGTTAAGAGTCACATATAAGCTGATGTAAATCAGAGTGATTAACGAACTTGAGAAGTACAAGGCACAAGAATCTCCAGGACAATTTTGGTTTTGGTTTTTTAACATAATATAGACCTTGTTTTTTAAAAAAAAGTCCCTTGACCCTATATCCAATCGTTGTTAAATGGCATCTTGCTAAGCAGTTAGTCTGTCTATCTCCATGCTTCATATAATTTTAATAACCAATCCTCGCTTGCGGAGATATCTCCTGTTTTCCATTTTTGTGCGAATGTCAACCTAACTTTGGTTATCATATAAAATATTACCTTTCCAAGTTTCATCTCTTAATTTCTCTCCCATTATTCCTAATAAAAATAATTCTGGTTTTAATTGAAGTTTAATATTAAAAATACTTTCTAAAGATACTTTTATACCTCCAATATGTTTTAGCTTGTGGCCATATCCACCAACAGTGATAGAAATTTCCTTTCTCTTTCCTACATTTCCAATACCTATAAATTTTAGCTAATTTATCTGGGGTTAAATAGCATTGATAAAACATTTTATAATAATTTCCCCTTAGATTTTGTGAACTCATATACTTAATCCGTCTAAACCAAGTATTTTCCAATTTTCCGATTGATCTAATGGAATTGGGTGCCCTATGCTCCTTGCCCATTTAAAATAGGCTCGTTGATCATTTCCTCCTCCATCTCAATTTTTAAAAAACAATTTTAACAACAACAACAAAAGGTGTGAATTCTGATCAAAACATTTCTATTAGTCCTAACATTTGTATGGCTTCTCTCCTGTACGGATGCTATGGTGGTGTGAAGTGCCTCCTGCCATACTGCTAGCATTTGAATGGTTTCTCTCCTGTATGGATTCTCTCATGGCAAAAAAGTATGCTTCTGAGCCAAAAAATTTCCTCATTGCTGGCATTTGCATGGCTTGTCTTCTGTGTGGTGTATCTGAAGGTGCAAGGTGTGAGGCCTCCTGCCTCCCCTTCCCTAAAACCTTTCTCTTTAGTAGCCCTTTATTCTGACTTCTCCTTCTAAAGTGGAAATATCCCTGAATTCAGACCTTTGTCTCTGTTTTTCTCTTGCTAAATTCTTCATTTTTTAAAATAATAATAATAATAATAATAATAATAATAGGCAAAAGATTTATACGATTTGAAGAGAAACCAGAGTATATATGCTGAGATAAAAAAGTTCTGGATGGCCGTCCACAAGATAATTCAGGAAATCTTTAAAATCAAAATAAAATTTGAGCCAGAACTGTTTCTCCTCAATATGATACAAGAGAAAGAGGAAAGAAAACACCTAAAATATATATTATATTTCATAACAGCAGCAAGAAGTAGAGATAAGAATTCAAACATAGCTGTTTAGAATATATGGCGGCAAACATGCACTTCTTTTTATTTATGTCTATGTTTATTTTTGTTTGTTGTCATCATGATGTGTAATTTATTAATGATAATAAATTTCATAAATAATAACAATAACAATGAGCTCTTCATGGCTACTTTGCACCCAAGCGCCAGGTGCCCCTCACCTTTTCTG
>NW_024813231.1:0-2513 GCF_019175285.1 Sceloporus undulatus
TTGAAAGATCTGCATTGGCTGCCTATTCGCTTCCGGGCGCAATACAAGGTGTTGGTCGCTACCTATAAAGCCCTAAATGGCTTGGGCCCAGAGTACTTGGAGGACCGCCTCTCCCCATATAATCTGCCCCGCACTCTCAGGTCAGGTGGGTGAAAACTCTTGAGAGTTCCTAAGATGCGACTGCTAAAAAGTAGTCTTGTACGACGGAAAATACGTAATTTAAATCTGTGAGTACTGAGGATGTGGACAAGCTCCTTGAAAGTGTGAAGAAGACAACTTTCCCCCTCGACCCTTGCCTTTCATGGCTGGTCCTCCAAGGAGGAGATGCACTTAGGACTCACCTGAGATGTATCATAGATGCATCTCTTAGGGAGGGCTATTTTCCATCTTGCTTAAAAGAAGCGGTGGTTCAGAGTCTTCTGAAAAAGCCCTCCCTAGATCCCTTGGACATGAACAATTACAGATCCATCTTCCATTTCTAAGCAAGATGATTGAGAAGGAAGTTGCTCTTCAACTCCAAGCATTCTTGGAAGAATCAGATTATCTAGACCCATTTCAAACTCACTTCAAGATGGGATACGGAGTCGAGAATGCTATAGTCGCCTTAGTAGATGATCTTTGCTTGAACACCGACAGATGAAGTGCTACCTTGTTGAAGCTTTTGGATCTCTCAGTGGTTTTCAGTACCATCGACCATGGTATCGTTCTGGAAAGCCTGAGGGAATTGGGGATCGGATGCAATGCATTGCAGTGGGTCCGGTCCTATCTCTCAAGCAGATTCCAGACAGAGATGCTTGGGGACAGTTGTTCCTTTAAAAGGGAGTTTAAATTGGGTGTTCCTCAGGGCATCATCCTGTCACTAATGCTGTTTAACATCTATATGAAACCGCTGGGAGCGATCATCTGGAGACATGGAGTGGAGTGCTATCATATGCTGATGACACCCAACTATATCTCTTCATGCCCCAGACCTCTGCATCAACTAAGAAAGGCATCTCCCCTCTGAATGAATGTCTTGGAGCAGTAATGTGCTGGATGAGGAGAAACAGATTAAAACTGAATCCAGATAAAACCGAGGTACTTGATGGAGACCCTAATCCAGGTATGGAGGTTTGTCAACCGATCCTGGATGGGGTCACACTTCCCCTAAAGGACTGTGTTTGCAGTTTGGGGGTGCTCCTGAATCCGTCACTCCAGATGTGAGTTCAGATAGATGTGATGGCCAGGAGTCCCTGTTATCAGCTTTGGTAGATATGCCAACTGTGCCCCTTCTTGGAACCTGTAGACCCGGAAACTATCATGCATGCTCTGGTAACCTCGTGTCTTTACTTCTGTAATGTGCTCTACCTAAGCTACCCTTGTACCAAGTCTGGAAAATTCAACTAATCCAAAATATGGCTGCCAGAGTGGTCACTGGAAGATCTAGAGGTGACCATATCACACCTATATTAAAATCTCTTAATTGGCTGCCTATTAATTTCAGGGCACAGTACAAGGTCTTGGTTATAACCTTACTTACGGGATCGCCTTCTCCCATACAATCCGCCCCACACATTGAGGTCCTCTTCTTCTGAGAAAGTGTAAGTTGCCCAAGGGCAGCCAGTGAGTTTCTATGGCCGAGTGAGTATTTAAACTTTGGTTTCTCAGAGTACTAGGCCAATACTCAAACCACTGTATAATACTTAGTCGTAGGGGTCTCTTTTATGTCCATATTTATTCAGAAGAGCCTTCCTTTGAGGCTGAGAGAGTGTGATATATGCAAGCTCACCTATGGATTTCCAAGGCTGAGTGAGGATTCGAATCCTGGCCTCCTGGTCCTAGTCCAGCCCTCAGTCCATGGCCCCCAACCCAAAGAATATATTGAAACCCCAAAACCTAAAATTCCACCTTCTATCAAACCTATCCCCCACCTATAATTCCCACCATCTCTCCTCCACTATTAACCAGCCCCACTTGCCATCCTTTTCGCACACACAATCTCTCCCTGCCCCAGACATTCGAAGAAGCTAGCTCCCTTTCTTTTACTACCGGTCCCCAACTTTCTTTGGCTAAAATCCCACAAATGCTGAATGCTAATACAGTATTGGTATTCTAGCCAGCTGCAACAAATCCCAGCCCCCCTCTAACTGACCTAAACCACGACCCACAATCCCCTGCCAAACTTATAACCCAAAGCAATTATCTTTACTAGTAGCAATTAAAAACTAAACTTAACAAAACATAACTTTAAAACATACACAGACATATAGACAGAAAAATCGTACATATAAAATCATAAAGACCTTTTAGCACCGCTGGATTGAAGAAATATTTTTGTATTCTTTCTTTACAAAAATAATGTTTCTTCACAGGTTGGAATTGTGTGGCTTCTCTCCTGTGTAACCTCTCTGGTGATTGAATAGGCCTGACCTCCAAGAAAAACATTTCCCACAATGCTGGCATTTGTATGGCATCTCTCCTGTGTGGACTCTCTGATGTGTCACTAGGATTGACTTCCGAGAAAAACATTTCCC
>NW_024813232.1:0-2513 GCF_019175285.1 Sceloporus undulatus
TTTTGGATGTTATTGTTTACAGTGTGGCCAAAACACCTTCTCCTGGATATGCTGTCTAGATTTCAGGACACTATATTTTTTTTAACTTTGGTGCTAAAAGAAAAAGAAAAAACACATAGGACCAACAACAATAACACAGATACAATTACGAGACTTGACAAATACAAATATTTACAAGCAACAAAACTAAGGTGGGGTACAGACCGCCAGAAAGAGGCGTGTCCCCGGCGTCACTCTTTCCTCTGCAGAAGCGCCGCAGCAACCAAATTGAGCAGCGCTGTTGCAGAGCAAAAAAGGAGCGCACGGAAGCAGCTCCTTTTTGCGGTGCACTTCTGCCACCCCAAAGAGCCCATGATGGCACAGGTACGTTGCAGTTGCACCACCCCGTTTGGAGGTGGTACATCTGCAATATCACCGTTATGCACCGCGTCTGGTGGGTGCGCTGCAGCTGCGGCACCCTCATCACTTGCAAGGGTTGCCATCTGTGTGGGCACTCCGCCTACCAGGCAACCCTCACACATGAAGAAGGTGCCTCAAAGGCTTCTAAAGGCTTCTAAAAACAGATCAAAGCAGCTAACAGTAAAAGCACTGGTAAAACACAATAACAACTTGTCATTGTTGTGTCCCAAACCCTCCCAATTCCTCCCATCTACAATAAAATACAATTAAATTCTTCAACAATTATTAAAACAATTATTAAAAATAGGGCAGAAGCAGTTAGAGCAGTTGCTGAACAATTCAATTAATAAGAGATTGCTGGAATGCTAATCTGGAAAGAGATATGTCTTGATGAGCTTTTTAAAGCCTTAAAGACTGGTGATATATCAGATCTCTTCTGGAGGCTGTTCCATAATTTGGGAGAAGGTCCTTTGTGTAACTGCAGAGAGCCTTGTTATTGCTGGCTGCAGTAAGTTTTTACTAGAGGACTTCAAAGTGTGGGGCAGATTGTATGAGAGAAGGCGATCCCGTAAGTAAGATGGACCCAAGCCATGGAGGGCTTTAAAGGTTATAACCAAGACCTTGTACTGTCCCAGGAAATTAATGAGCAGCCATTATTGGTGTTATATGGACACCTCTAGATATTCCAGTGACCACTCTGGCTACAATATTTTGGATTAGTTGAAGTTTCCGTACTAAGTGCAAGGATAGCCCTATGTAGAGCTCATTGCGGAAGTCAAGGCATGAGGTTATCAGCGCATGCATCATAGTTTTCATGTCCTCGGGTTCCAGGAAGAGGCACAGTTGGCATATCAACCAAAGCTGATAACAGCCACTCCTTGCTGTTACATCTATTTGAGCTGACATCTGGAGCGACAGATTCAGGAGCACTCTCAAACACAGTCCTTTAGGGGAAGTGCAACCACTTCCAGGACCAGTTGGCAAAGCTCCATACCTGGATTAGGACCTCCAACAATCAGCACCTCCGTTTAATCTGGATTCAGTTTCCATTTATTTTTCCTCATCCAGCCCATTACTGCCCCAAGACATTCATTGATAGGGGGATGCCTTCCTTAGTTGACGCTGAGATATATCTTGGTGTCATGAGATACTGATAGCATCCCGCCCCATGCCTCTGGATGATCTCTTGCAGCGGTTTCATGTAGATGTTAAACAGCACTGAAAGAAAGCATCCTTAAAGTTGTGCATAGGTGGTATCTCACACCATACAACTTGCACGCCTTACTAAGAACCCCACCTATGCTGTTGGAGAGAATGTAATACTAGAGGTACCTTACTGCACATGTGGTCTGACTGTCCAAGTGTATTTGCATTTTGGCATTCAGTAGTTAACTTAGTTTCAGAAATCAATGATCAAAAGAATGTCCCTTCTCCAGAACTTTTATTGCTTTCAATGTTTATTAATGAAAACAAGACATTACACAATAAAGATATTGTTGTATTTTTGTTGGCATTGGCCAGGATTGAAATTGCCATGGTTTGGAAAACTGGAAAGGTCAATATGACTGATTGGTGGTCTCCATTTTGGGATTTTTGGTTTATGGAAAAGCTGACTGATCAATCTAGAAGGTTGCGGGGTGACTCTTCCTCTGCCTTTTGAAGAACGATGGTTCCACTTATATCTGATCTCAACCACATTGGAGCAGAAGTGGGCCTTCCTTTGTAATAGGATTCCCTTTCGAGGACTGAACTGGTGCAAAGAAGGTATCTCTGTCTTCTGAGTCCATCCCTGTTTTTATGTAATGTTGCCCTTTTAAATCCCATGTGACCTTGAATTTTTGAAGTTGGTTTTTAAGGTTTAAGAAAAAACAGAATTAGTGACAGGACGACTCCCCAAGGAACACCAGATTTAAGCTCCCTTTTAGAGGAGCAACTGTCCCCAAGTATCTCCATCTGGAATCTGCCTGAGAGATAGGACCAGAACCACTGCAACGCATTGCCCCCGATCCCCAATTCCCTCAGGCTTTCCATAAGGATGCCATGGTCGATGGTATCGAAGGCCTCTGTGAGATCCAAAAGCATCAACAGGGTCACACTTCACATGTCGATGCTCA
>NW_024813233.1:0-2513 GCF_019175285.1 Sceloporus undulatus
CCCTCCTTTCCAACTGCCACTGCTGTCGGCTCTGAGGTGGAGAAGAACCATCATTGTCAGTCACAGCAGCTAGTGAGGCACCCTCCCTCCATTCCAACTGCCGCTGCTGTGGGCTCTAAGGAAGAGAAGAACCATCGTTGCCGATCCCAGCAGCTAGTGAGGCACCATTCATTCCAAATACCACTGCTGTGGGCTCTGAGGAACAGTACAAACATTGTTGCCGGTTCCAGCAGCTGGTGAGGCACCCTTCATTCCAACTGCCACTGCTGTGGGCTATGAGCGACAGTAGAACCATCGTTGCCGGTCCCAGCAGGTGGTGAGGCACCATTCATTCCAACTGCCACTGCTGTGGGCTCTGAGGAACGGTACAAACATTGTTGCAGGTGCCATCAGCTGGTTTGGCAGCGTCCCTCCTTTGCAGCTGCCACTGCTGTGGGCTCTGAAGGACTGAAGAACCATCGCTGTCATTCCCAGCAACTGGTGAGGCACCTTCCTCCATTCCAAATGCCACTGATGTCGGCTCTGAGAGAGAGAAGAATCATCGTTGCTGGTCCCAGCAGCTTGTGAGGCACCCTCCCTCCATTCCAACTTCCACTGATGTGGGCTTTGAGGGAGAGAAGAACATCATTACCGGTCCCAGAAGCTGGTGAGGCACCCTCCGTCGATGCCAAATGCCACTGCTGTCGGCTCTGAGAGAGAGAAGAACCATCGTTGTTAATCCCAGCAGCTGGTGAGGCACTCTCCCTCCACTCCAACTGACTGATGTGGGCTCCGATCGGAAGAAGAACCATCATTGCAGGTGCCAGCAGCTGGTGAGGCACCCTCCCTCCTTTCGAACTGCCACTGCTGTGTACTCTGAGGGAGAGAAGAACCATCATTGCCGATTTCAGCAGCTGGTGAGCCACCATTCATTCTAACTGCCACTGCTGTGGGCTCTGAGGGACAGTAGAACCATCGTTGCTAGTTCCAGCACCTGGTGAGGCACCATTCATTCCAAATGCCACTGCTGTGGGCTCTGAGGGAGTGAAGAACCATTGTTGCCGGTTCCAGCAGCTGGTGAGGCACCCTTCATTCCTTCTTCCACTGCTGTGGGCTCTGAGGGAGAGAAGAAACATCATTGCTGGTCCCAGCAGCTGGTGAGGCACCCTACCTCCATTCCAACTGCCACTGCTGTGGGCTCTGAAGGACTGAAGAACCATCGCTATTATTCCCAGCAGCTGGTGAGGCACCTTCCTCCATTCCGAATGCCACTGCTGTCCGCTCTGAGAGAGAGAAGAATCATCATTAACGGTCCCAGCAGCTGATGAGGCACCCTACCTCCATTCCAACTGCCAATGCTGTGGGCTCTGAGAGATAGAAGAACCATGGTTGCTAATCCCAGCAGCTGGTGAGGCACTCCCTTTCCCTTCCAACTGCCACGGCTGTGGGCTCTGACAGAGAGTAGAAGAATTGTTGCCACTCCCAGCAGCTGGTGGGGCACTCTCCCTCCGTTTCAACGGACACTGCTGTAGGCTCTGAGGGAGAGAAGAACCATCATTGCCAGTCCCAGCACCTGGTGAGGCACCCTCTCTCCGTTCCAACTGCCACTGATGTGGGCTTGAGGGAGAGAAGAACCATCATTGCCAGTCCCAGCAGCTAGTGAGGCAGCCTCCCTCCATTCCAAATGCCACTGCTGTCGTCTCTGAGAGAGAGAAGAACCATCGTTGCTGGTCCCAGCAGCTGGTGAGGTACCCGCCCTCCATTCCAACTGCCACTACTGTGGGCTCTGAGAGAAGAGTCATCGTTGCTGGTCCCAGCAGCTGGGGTGGCACCCTCCGTCCATCCCAACTGACTGCTGTGGGCTCCCAGGCGGAGAAGAACCATCATTACCGGTGCCAGATGCTGGTGAGGCACCCCCCCTCCTTTCCAACTGCCACTGCTGTCGGCTCTGAGGTGGAGAAGAACCATCATTGTCAGTCACAGCAGCTAGTGAGGCACCCTCCCTCCATTCCAACTGCCGCTGCTGTGGGCTCTAAGGAAGAGAAGAACCATCGTTGCCGATCCCAGCAGCTAGTGAGGCACCATTCATTCCAAATACCACTGCTGTGGGCTCTGAGGAACAGTACAAACATTGTTGCCGGTTCCAGCAGCTGGTGAGGCACCCTTCATTCCAACTGCCACTGCTGTGGGCTATGAGCGACAGTAGAACCATCGTTGCCGGTCCCAGCAGGTGGTGAGGCACCATTCATTCCAACTGCCACTGCTGTGGGCTCTGAGGAACGGTACAAACATTGTTGCAGGTGCCATCAGCTGGTTTGGCAGCGTCCCTCCTTTGCAGCTGCCACTGCTGTGGGCTCTGAAGGACTGAAGAACCATCGCTGTCATTCCCAGCAACTGGTGAGGCACCTTCCTCCATTCCAAATGCCACTGATGTCGGCTCTGAGAGAGAGAAGAATCATCGTTGCTGGTCCCAGCAGCTTGTGAGGCACCCTCCCTCCATTCCAACTTCCACTGATGTGGGCTTTGAGGGAGAG
>NW_024813234.1:0-2513 GCF_019175285.1 Sceloporus undulatus
TCTTTCCCCCAAGAAGACTCTCCAGAGGTTTAAAAGGATGGAAGATGCGCCAAAAAAGGTAGGAAACTTGCCCAGGGATGTGCTGAGTACCATTTGGGTGTGAAAAGCATTAATCTCTAAGGCTTTTCCCCACAAAATCCTAGAACAGGCAGTTTAGGATGGAGTATTTAGAATCATTAAAAACTGGAGAGCAAAAGTGCCTCACTGAACTACAGATTCAAATATTCTACAGGATGTTGCTATCACAATTAAACTAGGCTTGGAAGGGCTCTAGGAGTCCAAGTAGACCACAAGTTAAACATGGGCCAACAGTGCGATGCAGCAGCTACAAAGGCACATATACTTCTAGGGTGCATCATTACAAGAACAGTTTCTAGATCAAGGGAAGTAATAGTGCCACTCTATTCTGCTTTGGTCAGGCCTCACTTGGAATAATCCTGTGTCCAGTTCTGGGCCCCACAATTCAAAAAGGATGTTGACAAATTGGAGCATGTCCAAAGGAGGGCAACCAAAGTGGTGAAGGGTATGGAAGCCATCAAGCTCTATTAGGAGCAGCTTAGAGAGCTGGTTATGTTTAGCCTGGAGAAAAGAAGATAAAGAGTGGATATGATATCCATGTTTAAATATTTGAAAGGGTGTCATTTTGTGCAAGGAGTAGACTTGCTCTTTGCTGCTACAGAGAAAAGGAGACACCACAATGGATGCAAGACACAGGGAAAGAGGTTCCACCTAAACATTAGGAGGAACTTTGGGACAGTAAGAGCTCTTTGACAGTGGAATATACTCCCTTAGAGTTTGGTGGAGTCCTCTTCTTTGGAGGTCTTTAAAGAGAGGCTGGATGGATGGCCATCTCTAGGGGCTGATTTGAATGTGTATTCCTGCAGGGCAGAAGATGGTTGAACTGGATGGCCCTTGTGGTTTATTCCAACTCTATGATTCTATAATTCTAGTGGAACCATAGCAACATGGTAATATAGTATGAAAGGGACCGTAGTCTTTATAGAAAGAGCAATGGATTTAGGTTCCTTACCTACAGAAGCCACATTCTCATAATTGTCCATCATTACATAATTGTACAAAAGTTTCTGTTTCTTCGTCAACAGATTCCATTCCTCCTCTGAGAAATATACTGCCACATCTGCAAAGGTCACCTGAAATAGAAAATAGCCCTCATCCAGAGAGTGACTGAGCAAAAGGGAAGGAAAGCACATGGTGTATCCCAAATATTATTTCATCCCTTCAGAATTCAGTCCAGGAAATAAACTTTAAATTCTGTCAGCAAGGAAAAAGCTACTGCCTTTGAGATCAGATTGTCTTGAATCCTTTCAATATACAGTAATAAAGAATATAATTTAGGCCATGACTGAGATATTGAGAATGGATTCGGATACTGACTATCCCAACACATTCAGTACATTTAGGCACAAAAGAATTATGGTGCATTCAGCCATTTCTTGCCAATTTTCAGAGGCAAATGTCATTTTTTAAAAACAGTTCTGGGGAGCACTCTGGACTTGAAGGCCACTGAGCCCACCCTCAATTTAGATCCAGAGATGGTCTCCCATATCCCCAACATTTCACAGACAGAAAAAGCAAGAGACATGTGGACAAGCAACACCAGAAGGTGGTGAGGATGGCCAAAGTTGTATATGAGGAAGATCACACAAGCTAGGAAGGGCACAGCAGTTTGCTTTCGCCTCAGCCTCTGACAAGGGAAGATCCTGGCAACTTATCTCCTCTCCTTTTGAGTTGATGGGGTGCAAACACCTTGGAAGTCATGTTGCAGCAAAAGAGCTAAGGAGAAAGGCAGAAAGTGGGAGGAGGAGAGGGAAACCGGGACATTTTTGAAATCCCCTGAAAAAGTGGGGTGACAGAGGTTTAACC
Organism: Sceloporus undulatus; assembly: GCF_019175285.1. NCBI lineage: Eukaryota > Metazoa > Chordata > Lepidosauria > Squamata > Phrynosomatidae > Sceloporus > Sceloporus undulatus. The sequence goes on from NW_024813234.1 coordinate 1,885, forward strand.
AGGACTTTCTCTGCCAAACTGGGACAATATGTTCTCCACTTGCTTTCATGAGTTGGCCCAGCAGCGACACAAATGAAACTAATAGTCAGGATGGCGACTCACCAAAGAGTTGTACTTGGACAGCCTCTTTCTCTTGAAGCCCAACTTCCTCTGCTTGGCCTCCGTGTTGGCCATTAGGTGGGCAATGGGGGTCCTGGTGGCCCTGCACTTGGGTCTCTTCCAGCAAAATATACTCTAAAGCTGTGTACAAGGAAGCCGAGATGAAGTTCCTGAGAAAAGAGACTAGAGTTAGGCTTGATTTGTCAAGAAACCCTGCATCACTCAAAAACACAGAGAACAGCATGCTGCTAGTGAGATACGCAGCTGACATATGCCTCCTTTGGGCCAATGCAGAGATGGGTATCCCCTTCCTCCCTCTTCACCAAACAAAGCCCCCTGGACCTAGCATAGATTCACTGCAGCTCCCCTACACAACAGATACTCCATGTTAAAACACTTTTGATGTTGCTATGTTGTGCAGCAAATGAGGCAACATGTTAACGTATGGTGCCAGATTCTCCACCTTGACTGTAGTCAGTAGCTTGTGAGCTGAAGAAACACCTGTCGCTTTCTCACTGAGCAAAGAGACA
>NW_024813235.1:0-2513 GCF_019175285.1 Sceloporus undulatus
GGCTCTGATCCGAATTCACTTCTTTTCAGAACTCAGGAACGAATTAAACAGCGGCATTCTTTCAGAAATTTTGGGGGTTTTTTTTGGAGACGCCTATCCTGGTTTCCTGACTTGAGTAGACCCATTGATTCCTCTGGATTTACCTCCGTGTTGATTGACTGAGTCAATAGGGCTACTCTGTTAGGGACCCAGTCCACCATTTGGGAGAGTTGCCCCATAGGGCCAATGGCTAAAGGGGCAGCCAATATACTGGTCTAAAGGCCCTAAAGGGACCAGACCCTGCCTGATCCCTGTAGCTAAGCAGGGCCGGCCTTGGTTAGTCCTTGGATGGGAGACCGACGAGGAAGACCAGCTGCTGGAGGCTGCATTTCAGAGGATTCCTGGCCTTAAAAACCCCTATGAAACTGGCAAGCCACTTGAAGGCCCCAAACACAAGCAACACTTAGGGAAATCCCAGGGAGGCAATGGGTCTACCTGGCCTGGCTCTGGTTGGTTTATTTGTTGATGATTTAAAATAATTTAAATTCTGTTTGGTTTTTTTTAAGTGTGGGGAAGTGACGCTTTGGAGACTCTAACTCCCAGAATCCTTGGCCATGCCTTCCCTAGGAATTCTGGGAACTATAGTGCTAAGAAAAAGCAGGTGGAATCCAAAGGTGGAGGAGAAATAGTTTCAAAAGGAAGGAAGGAAGGAAGGAGGAAAAGGAAAAAGGAAAGGGAAAAAGGAGACAGGAGAAAGGAAAGGAGAAAGGAAAAAGGAAAAGGAAAAAGGAGAAAGGAGAAAGGAAAGGAAAAGGGGGAATGAAAAAAGGGGAAGGAAAATGGAAAAGGAAAAAAGAAAGGAAAAAGGATGAAGGAAAGGAAAAGGAAAAATGGGAAAGGAGAAAGGGAAAGGGAAAAGGAATAGGAAAAGGAATAGGAAAAGGAAGCAAGGCGTTTGGTCATGTTAAACCATTCTTCCTAATTTTGGGGGCTTAGGAAAGTTACTTTTCTTGAAGGGTTGTAGTTTGTGTATTTGTTTGTTGGTTTGTTTTCAAGGGACTCCCCGATCTCTGCTCATTAAAATCAAGGGGATTGATGACGTTACATTAATTCTTCCCTAATTTTCCAGGTTTGGGGAAGTCAGTTTCCTTGGAGAGTTGTAGTTTTCTTGTTTTCTAAAGAGAGTTCCTCTGATGGGGCTCAGCCCTCCTTCCCTACATTTCAGGCTTCAAGAAAAGAAAGTTCCTTCTCTTTTAGGGTTTTCTGTTTTGTAAAGAGACTTCTCCATCTGTCTTCGTTACAACAAAGTGGTTTCATGGTGTTAAATCACTCTGCTCTAGTTTTCAGGATTCCAAAAGAAAAGAAAAGAAAAGAAAGTTACTTTTCCAGGCTTGGGGAAGTTACTTTTTCTGAAAGAGTTATAGGTTTTCTCGTTTTGTTTCTTGTTAAAGAGACTTCCCCAGTCTTTGCTCATTACAAATAAAGGGGTTTGGTGATGTCAAATAACACTTCCCTTATTTTCTGGGTTCAAAAAAGAAAGAAAGAAAGAAAGAAAGAAAGAAAGAAAGAAAGAAAGTTCTTTTCCTTCCTCTGGGAAGTTACTTTCTTTTTTAAAATCTTACAGGTTTTTTTTCTTTTGTTTTGTTTCTCTGCTCACTGAAAATAAAGTGGTTTGGGATAATGCTAAATAATAAATACTTCCCTCGTTTTGGGAAAACGTTCCTTTTCTTGGAGTGTTGTAACTATATATTCATATTCCTATAAACTGGATCCCCCAATTTCTGCTCATTTAAAAGCAAATAATTCCTTCCCCCCCCCCCCCCCCCTCTTGGTGCCTTTTCTCTCCCCAACAACCCTGTGAGGAGGGCTTTTGCCTTTCCTTTTCTTTTTCAGCCTAGGAACCTTCCTCTGCTTTTGCCCCTAAACCTTTTCTTTTCCATCACAAAAGGGAACCCAGCCTCTCTCCTTCTTCTTGCCCTCCTTCCTAAGAGAATAGGCCTTTTCTCTTTCCAGCAAATAGAACAGAATAGAAGAAGAAGCTCTTTTTCTGCGAGGAAAGTCCAGATTTCAAAGGGACGTTATTTCCAGATGAAGAACTCCGAAGCCAAACTCTTCCCTTCTTCCCCGAAACCAAGACAAATATTTCCCAACCAGTAAAGCCATCCTATAGGTCTACTCGACAGTAACTTCCCATAGAGTTGGGTGGGCTTACTCTCAGAAAACAGGGGGATTTTGAACCCCAAAAGCGCATTGAAGAATTCTTTTCCTGGGCTGCATCCCGCACTGCAGAAATAACCCGGTTTGATCCCGCTTTAACTGCCATGTGGAAATCTGGGAAGGATAGTTGGTTGGTGGCAGGAGTTGCAATGCAAAAAGTTAAGTTCCTAATGCAAAATACAAACCGACTTCTGGTCCAAAATTGTTGTTGTTGTTGTTGTGTTCTTTCTTTCTTTCTTTCTTTTTAAAAAAATGGTTTGATGACGTAAAATAGAGTTAAATCTAATTTTTTAAAAAGTGTGGGGAAGTGACTCTTT
>NW_024813236.1:0-882 GCF_019175285.1 Sceloporus undulatus
GGCACAATTCAAGATACTGGTTATATCCTACAAAGCCCTACATGGCTCAGGTCCACATTATTTGGCAGACCGTTTCTCCTGGTATGAACCTGCTCGGACTCTGAGATCCTCTGGAGAAGCCCTTCTCACCATCCCAACACCTTCACAAACACGTTTGGTGGGGACACGAGAGAGGGCCTTCTCAGTGGCTGCCCCTAGACTCTGGAAGTCCCTGCCCAGGGAGATAAGAACGGCTCCCTCCTTGATGGCTTTCTGAGGGCAGGTGAAGACCTATCTGTTCAAACAGGCATTTAAGGAATCACTATAAGAACAGACAGGAATGTTGGACTAGTTTAATCATTCTGTTTAATGCATGTCATTTATCTATTTATTTTTAAAATGTTTTAATTGTACTTCTGTTTGTTTGTTTGTTTTTTAATTGCTGTAAAGCTGCTCTGAGTCCCAGTCCTGGGAAAAGAGCGGGATATAAATAAATAAATAAATAAATATTTAGTGTGCAACTGTTTGCAAACCTAAAACACTCTGCCTCCAAGCTTTCCGACACAATCAGTTTGCAGCAGCTGTTCTTGCTATTAAAAATCAAATCAGGATCCCCTCCCAGAAGAAGTGCTTTTACATCACTAAACCTAGCAGCCAAAATATCTTTATTGTAACACTGTTTGTTTGATTTTTCAGTTGCCACACAGCAAGAAGTGCAACCTAGATTTTGCTGCCGCATCACACTGTTGACTCATGTTCAACTTGTGCTCTATTTGGACTCCCAGATCCCTTTCACATAAGTATAAATCTCCTTAAGCCAGGTGTCCCCCATAATCCTATATCTGTGCATTTTATTTTTCCGCCCTAAGTGCAATACCTTACATTTCTCCGTGTTGAATTTCA
>NW_024813236.1:982-2512 GCF_019175285.1 Sceloporus undulatus
TTGGTGTCATCTGCAAATTTGATAAGTATGCTCCCAATTCTGTCATCCAGGTCATTGATAAAGATGTTGAATAACACTGGGCCCAGGACAGAGCCCCACTGGACACCCCTCTGGTCACTTCTCTCCAGGATGAAGAAGAGGAGCCATGGCTGAGGACCCTTTGGGGTCGTCTGGTCAACCAATGACTAATCCATGTAGCAGCTGCCTTGTCTATCTTGCGATGTGGTCTCTAGTGCCTCTTCCTTCCCTGAATCCCACTGGAACCTCTGGGATTTCTCTCTCCATTTATGGTTGGCGTCTATGTTGCAGAACGTTAAGCATAGTTTTGGTTGCATAGGAAATTAATGCTGTGGCCCTATAATGACCACCGTCTTTTGTGTCTCCTTTTTTTATGATGGGAATGTTTTTGAATGCTTTCACCTCTGTAATTTTTAAAAATGCTTTTAGCTATGCTGTGCTCTCCAACCCAAACCCTCCACTAAAAAGCCCCATAGCCTTGTATTTTGTTTTATATCCTAAAAAAGTATTTATATATGTATTCATTTATTCAGTTTGTATCCCAAAATGGCTTTCAAAGTGGCTTATAGTGGGGAAAAGGAGACCTGAGGCAACAAAGATAGACTTCTATTGCCTAAGGAGGCTCTATATAGGCAAGAACCGCACAAGCCACGCCCCCTCACAAGCCACGCCCCCTTCCTAGGAGGCGAGGGAAAAGGATTGAGGAGGAAAGTGCCACTGTTTGGGAGGAGAAGGGGGGATGAAAAGACAGGAGCGTCCCCATTGGTCGGTTGAGAAGTCCCCGAACGAAGAGGCGGGGCATACCATTGCGAGTACTGAGGTGAGAATGCGGCTGTTTGGCCAGAGGGCCATCCCCCCCGCCGGCCGAGAGAGAATGGTCTCGTCCACCCAGCCAGGCCGGCTTTGCTTTGCTGGCTGGGTGGACGAGACCATTCTCTCCCAGCCGACGGGGGGGGATGGCCCTCAGGCCTTTAAGCCTCCCGCTCGCCTGAGCGACTCACCGATGCCGAGGGTGACGAAGGCGGCCTGGATGAAGAGCGCGAGCCAGCTCAGCGCGTACATGAACCACATCCTCGTCCCTTGGCCTCCTCAACCCGGCGGCTCGGGTAAAGGGTGGGTGGCTCCGCCCACCGCCACTTCCGGCCAAAAGAGGAAGTGGTTGGGGATTGGCCATAGAGTTGACAAAGGGAGGAGAGGCCGCGGCGGTAGCGGCCACTAGCGGCCGGGAGGAAGAAGCGCCTCTTATAGCCAAGCCTTCCCCGGCGGCGCCACTGAGAGGGAACCTCCGCGCATGCGCCCCAGTGTAACGAATTACAAGTAACGCCCCCGCTCTTTTTGTAACGGGGTTTGGAAACAAGCCGGATTTGAAGGGCGGTGTGCTTTTGGGCACATATTCAGGTTTGCTTTATTGGGTGCCTTTAGTTACATTTTAAAATATGCTTGCATTTTAGATTACATTTTTAAACATTCTTGCATTTTAAGGCTGGGTGGCCATCTTTCGGGAAGCAGAGC
>NW_024813237.1:0-2512 GCF_019175285.1 Sceloporus undulatus
GATTGTATGGAGAGAGGCGGTCCTTAAGGTATCCTGGGCCCAAGCCAAGATGGAAATGAAATGGTAGGGAAATTCGTCATAGTGGGCTTTTGAGTTAAGCAAGGAGAGGATAGTAGCCTGGATGAGGTGAGAATGGTTCTGTCTTTATCCAGACAATATAATCAGGGCTGGCTCATCCATATAGACAGTATAGGCAGCTGCCTAGGGGCAGCAAAAGTTTAGGGGTGGTGCCAGAGCATGGCGCTTGGCTGGGGCGTGTGCTCCCAGGCAAGCCGCAGGGCGCCACTTGCACTCCTGCTGATGTTTGCTCTTTGCAAAGGGCAAAGAGCAGCAGCAGCGCAGAGCACAGGACGCTTAGCTGCTGAGGCGCGTGCTCCCAGGCAAGCCCTAGGATACCACTTGCGCTCCTGCTGCTGTTTGCTCTTTGCAAAGAGCAAAGAGCAGTATCAGCGCAGTGCACTGGGTGCTTGGCTGCCAAGGCGTGTGCTCCTAGGCAAGCCCCAGGGCGCCCCTTGCGCTCCTGCTGCTGTTTTTGCAAAGAGCAAAGAGCAGCAGAGCGCAGGGTGCTTGGTTGCCAAGGCGCACACTCCCAGGCAAGCTCCAGGGTGCCACTTGCACTCCTGCTGCAGTTTTCTCTTTGCAAAGAGCAAAGAGCAGCAGCACAGGGCACTTGGCTGACTGGGCGCATGCTCCCAAGCAAGCCCCAGGGTGCCACTTGCAGTCTTGCTGGCTCCTTCTGCTGCTGCTTGCCACATTGCTGAAGCTCCCTTCTCTATTAATCCTCCTCCTCTGTGACCTGTGTGCCTTGAGGCGTGCTTTCCCTTACCCAGGTAAGAAGAGACAGAAAAGGTGCAATATTTAGCCTTCTCTGTTGGAGAGCTTTTGGATAGTTTTGTGCGATATTTATTTACAACATTATCGTTTTTTGTGGATTTTTCAGGCTATGTGGCCATGTTCTAGAAGAGTTTCTTCCTGACATTTTGCCATCATCTGTGGCTGGCATTTTCAGAGAATGCTTGCCTGGAGAGGACTTGGGTATATATATTGTGTGACCTGGAAAGGCAGGAGTGATTAGCATATGTATTGTTCTGTTGCTAATGGCAGGCCTCAGGGTGGGAGGGTCTGCAAAAGAGGATTAGTGTCTGCTTGATAGTGCTCATTGTCTGCTGGGAGATTTCTCATTTGCATTGAACATTGATTATTTCCCCAGTGTGATAGCAGCCTGAATTAAAGTGATGCAGAGGTTTTGTGCGATGTTTATTTAGCCTTCTTTGTTGGAGAGCTCTGGTGCAACTGCAAACTATAAATTCTATAACTCTATAGCACTGAGCAGTTAAAATGGTTAGTGTTAAGGTTAAGGTTAGGGTTTCCACTGTATATATATACCTAATAGGCAGGGAAGCAAACCCTGGTATCCAGAGTCCTAGTCCAACACACAAACCACACAAAGCTACATCCCATGTCCTCCATTTTGAGCATGACTGAGAAACATGAATTTATATTGTTTTTTATTAATGTTTTTGGCTTTTAGTTGGTCGTGTCTTCCATTTTTTAATGTCCTACAATTTGTCCTACACTTTGAGGGGCTATGGGGGGATGCCAAAATATTTCTCGCCTAGGGTTGCCAAATATCTAGAGCCGGCAAGACAAAACAATGTTGACTGGAACTTCTAGGAGTTTAAGTTTAAAACATCTGGAGGACCAAAGATGCTCCAGGCCTGGTATACAGTAGGCAATTAAGCAATACTTCTTGCACCATTCTGCCTGCAGAATGTTCCTCCATTTCTACTACACTACTTCCTCTGTGGTTGGTAAAAGATCATTTTGAGAAGGGTATTTTAGTCCCTTTGTCCCTGCTCCAGATTTTGCCACATTGTCACCAACTATTCTGACATGGTCCAATCTATTGAAAAAAAGATACTGGTTGGAAAATGTGAAGCCTAAAGCCCAGAGATTCTCACTGAGAACTTCTGAAACTATGTCAGATTTTTATATTTCTAGGTAGGCTGAGTACTGAATAATAGCCAAATATTAATACTAATTACAAAGTAAGTAAATCGTTGATTTAAAACCACAAATCATGTCTCAGCCAACAAGAAATTATATACTTAAAATGAAGCTCATTGTGATGCTCAAATAGTTTGTAAAGCAGGTTGTTGAGATTCTTTGATAAGTGCTTTTCTTTTCTGTCAGATAATACACCAGGGAACTGAAACATAACATTACATGATGTGAATTCAGTATAAATCTTACAACATCCTCCTTTATACAGAGAATATAATTTCTCCCTGATAACTATCTGTTATTTGGCATTAGAGGGACACTATAAAAGTATAGTGTCTAGATCAAGAGAAGTAATAGTGCCACTGTATTCTGCTTTGGTCAGGCCTCACCTGGAATATTGTGTCCAGTTCTAGGCACCACAATTTAAAAAGGATGTGGAGAAACTGGAGCATGTCCAAAGGAGGGTGACTAAAATGGTGAAAGGTCTGGAAACCATGTCCTATGAGGA
>NW_024813238.1:0-2512 GCF_019175285.1 Sceloporus undulatus
ATGTGTGTGTATAGATAGATAGATACATGTGTGTGTGTATATATATAGATATATAGATATTTGTGCGTGTGTGTGTGTGTGTGTGTTTATTTGGGTGTAATCTTATCCTTTGCCTCACTAGCAGTCACTACACATTCTTCTTAAAAGTGTGTGTGTGTTATTCTGGGTGTAATCTTATCCTCAACTTCAGTTGCAGCTCCCTATCTACACTTGATCATATCTATGGAAAGGCGGGGTATAAATAAAAATTATTATTATTATTATTATTATTACTTTCCTCTTAAATGCACACACACAGAGTATATACACACACATATACATATGCATTTGAGTGTAATCTCATCCTCTACCTCAATTGCAGCTCCCTATCTGCATTTTTCCTCTTAAATGCATATATATATATACACACACACAGCACACATACATACATACAATATGTGTGTACACACGTGTGTGTGTGTGTGTGTGTGTATTCTGAGTGTAATCTCATCCTCTGCCTCAATTCCAACCCCATCTCCATTTTCCTCTTAAATGAATACACATATGTGTATATATGCATGTGTGTGTGTATTCTGGGTATAATCTCATCCTCTGCCCCCATCTACACTTTCCTCTTAAATGCACACACACACGTGTGCAAAAGCAGTTTTGCTTTGCACTGGTTCTTAGATGACGCCACTAAAACTAATTTGCACATGTGGACCTTGTGGAAGTGCGACATGTGTAAACTGGTTTTAGCAGTTGCCTCCGAAAAGCAGTGCAAAGCAAAAGATTGCTTTTGCATCAAAATGTTTAGTAGTCAAGAACATAGTCTAAGGCCCCATACAGACAGGCCAAAATAAAGCTGCTTTGGGTCACTTTGGAGGTATGCTGTTTAAATGATGCATGTGTCCTAAGAGTCCAGAAGCCGCACCAGAGCCACACTCAGTCCTAACGACTGGGGCGCAACGTTGGTGCAGCTTCCGTACTCTTAGGATGCATGCATCATTTAAACAGCATACCTCCAAAGTGACCCAAAGCAGCTTTGTTTTGGCAGTCTGTATGGGGCCTAAGTGAGGCACCAATTTAATTCTCAAGGATATGCTGAGTGCCAGTGGTGAAGGTGGTTTTTGTGCTAGTTAGACCAATATTGATGATGGCATGTTAGTGTACTTTCTTCTTACCCTTTTGGAAATATGCATTAGTAAATAGGGCTTGAACAGGGATGGAAAAAACCTTTGCTCCCTCTCTGAATATTTAAGGGCACAACTTCCTCATAACATTACTAATTCCTTAGTCTTGCTGGATGAGGAGATGGAGGCCAGAGTCTCTCCCCACTCATCTTAAAAGACATATTTTTACTTGCATAAAGAAGAAATAATTTGTTTTCTGAGATATGCTTGTTACATTTGCATCCTGCCTTCTATGCAGTGAGCTCATGGTGATCATCCCAGTTTTATTCCACACAACTAGCCTATAAAATAGAAGTGGTGACTGGCCCAAAGAAACTCAGTGAGCTTCAAGGTTCAGCAGAGATCTTCCCAGCCATAACACCTGTGTGCCACTTTGGCTCTGAAACCCGATCATCATTTAAAAACAAAAATATTTCTGGTTTCAGAAATACTATTTTTCTCACAAGCAAATTGCTGGATTTGTTAATCAGTTAATGTTCATATGATTAACAAACTAAACATTTAAAAATGGGCAAACAACCATTATTATTCACAGCCAAATAACTCATGCAGTTTCTTCAGTATACAATAACATGCATTAGCAAAGAAATTTCACATTTTTCTATGTTTAACAGTTTCTGTACTTCATAGATAATGTATTTTTTTCTCATTAGATACAAAGGACTTCTTCTGGATGAAGATGCCCTTAATAAAGCAGCAGAAAGTGGTTTGGCTTCCCAAGATTTCTGTGAGCTTTGTGTTTGGTTAAGTTCTCAGATACAGCCATTGTGTAATCTGGAAGAAAGCATCTCCTCAACAAATGGTATTTCTATACAGTTTTGATATGAATCTGTAGGAATCTTGTTTGTGTTGGTTATTTCAAAGGGGGGGGGTGTTTGTAGGAAAAACTTGTTGATATATTGTAGTGCTCTTGACATGACACATGCAATAATAAAGGAGTGATCTGAATAAATTCATTAAGAGGGAAAATAGCCTTGTTTTGTGACTTTATTTTAGGAATTTAAATTGAATCTGTGCCTAAAGAAAGAAATTCAGAGGTTACTGGTGTTCTTTTTTCACATGAACAACTCAGTATGAACCTAAAATCTTGAACCTGAACCAGAATTAAACTCCTTAAAATAGAAACCCATTGTATACATGATCGAAAGCACAGGAAGATCTTTTGCAAGTGATGAAGGAAAGCTTGCTTTCTCCATTGGTAGGTGGGCAGGCAAAAGCAGCTTGAAAAAAATAACTTCCAACCATGCAGAATCTGGGATTCAGGTAGTTGTAGTGCAAAATTGGTTGCCTATTCGCTTCCGGGCCCAATATAAGGCATTGGTTATTACCTATAAAGCCCT
>NW_024813239.1:0-334 GCF_019175285.1 Sceloporus undulatus
AGGCTGCCATCCAATTGGTATGACTCCAGAGAGTCAGGGACCGATGAGGATGAATTTCAGGCAGCAAGCCAATCGGTACGACTCTGGCACGTCATGGACAGATTAATATTTTAAGCAGGCCCCGGTCGAATTTGTATGTCCCAGGAGAGTCAGGGACTGATAAGGGTCGAGGTCAGGCTGCCATGTAACGGTAAGACTCCAGAGAGTCAGGGACCGATGAGGATGAATGTCTGGCTGCAAACCATTCGGTACGACTCTGGAACGTCATGAATATGGAAATCGGGCATGTATCCAATTGATATGACCTAGGAGAGTCAGGAAGAGACGATGTTCG
>NW_024813239.1:434-1989 GCF_019175285.1 Sceloporus undulatus
CAGGGACCGACGAGGGTCGATGTCAGGCTGCCATTCAGTCGATATGACCCCAGAGAGTCAGGGACCGATGAGGGTGAATGTGAGGCTGCAAGCCAATCAGCATGACTCTGGAACGTCATGAATATCGAAATCGGGCAAGTATACAATTGACATAACCCAGGAGAGTCAGGAACAGACGAGATTCGAATTCAGGCTGCCATTGAATCGGTATGACTCCAGAGAGTCAGGGACCGTGGAGGGTGAATGTCAGGCTGCAAGCCATTCTGTACAACTATGGAACGACATGGACGGATCGATATCGAAATCGGGCACCTATCCAATTGGTATGACCTAGGAGAGTCAGGGACCGACGAGGATCGAGGTCAGGCTGCCATTCAGTCGATATGACCCCAGAGAGTCAGAGACACATGAAGGTGAATGTGAGGCTGCAAGTAAATTGGTATGAATCTGGAAGGTCATGGACGGATGAATATCGAAATAGAGCACCTATCCAATTGGTATGACCCAGGAGAGTCACCGACCGACGAGGGTGAATGTCAGGCTCCCATCCTATCCGTTTGACTCCAAAGAGTCAGGGACTGATGAGGGTGAATGTGAGGCTGCAAGCCAATTGGTATGACACTGGAACGTCATGGACGGATGAATATCGAAATCGGGCACCTATCCAATGGATATGACCCAGTAGAGTCAGGAACAGACGAGGTTCGAATTCAGGCTGCCATCGAATAGGTATGACTCCAGAAAGTCAGGGACCGTGGAGGGTGAATGTCACGTTGCAAGCCATTCTGTACAACTCTGGAATGTCATGGATGGATCAATATCGAAATCGGGCACCTATCCAATTGGTATGACCCAGGAGAGTCAGGGACCGACGAGGGTCGAGGTCAGGCTGCCATTCAGTTGATACAAACCCAGAGAGTCAGAGACATATGAGGGTAAATGTGACACTGCAAGTAAATTGGTATGAATCTGGAAGGTCATGGACGGATGAATATCGAAATCGAGCACCTATCCAATTAGTCTGACCCAGGAGAGTCAGGGACCGACGAGGCTCGATGTCAGGCTGCCATTCAGTCGATATGACCCCAGAGAGTCAAGGACCTATGAGGGTGAATTTAAGGCTGCAAGCCAATCGGCATGACTCTGGAACATCATGAATATCAAAATCCGGCAAGTATACATTTGGTATGACCCAGGAGAGTCAGGTACCAACGAGATTCAATTTCACGCTGCCATTCTGCCAGTATGACCTCAGAGAGTCAGACACATATGAGGGTGAATGTGAGGCTGCAAGCCAATTGGCATGACTCTGGAACGTCATGTATATGGAAATTGGGCACAGAAACAATTGGTATGACCCAGGAGAGTCAGGAATCGACGAGGTTCGAATTCAGGCTGTCGTCCAATCGGTATGACTCCAGAGAGTCAGGGTCCGAAGAGGGTGAATGTCAGGCTGCAAGCCATTCAGTACGACTCTGGAACGTCATGGACGGATCAATATCGAAATCGGGCACCTATCCAATTGGTATGACCCAGGAGAGTCAAGAATCGACGA
>NW_024813239.1:2089-2512 GCF_019175285.1 Sceloporus undulatus
GCAAGCCTATCGGCATGACTCTGGAACGTCATGAATATAGAAATCGGTCAAGTATACAATTGGTATGACCCAGGAGAGTCAGGAATCGACGAGGTTCGAATTCAGGCTGTCGTCCAATCGGTATGACTCCAGAGAGTCAGGGTCCGAAGAGGGTGAATGTCAGGCTGCAAGCCATTCAGTACGACTCTGGAACGTCATGGACGGATCAATATCGAAATCGGGCACCTATCCAATTGGTATGACCCAGGAGAGTCAAGAATCGACGAGTTTCGAATTCAGGCTGCCATCCAATCGGTATGACTCCAGAGAGTCAGGGACCGATGAGGGTGAATGTGAAGCTGCAAGCCATTCGGTACGATTCTCAAACGTCATGGAGGGATGTATATCAAAATTGGTCACCTATCCAATTGGTATGACGCAGGA
>NW_024813240.1:0-2512 GCF_019175285.1 Sceloporus undulatus
GTTCTTACACAACCTGGTGTTATGGCCATGGTCTTTAATCCCTCTGGTTTTTGACTCACACTCTCAGCTTCAATGTTTGAGTCAGATCCTGACTCCTAGATCTTTGACCTGATGTAGGATCATGGTCTTTAGTAACTCTGGTCTCTGATTTGAACTCTTGGTTTCAATGTTTGGCTCAAGTCTTGGCTTCCGGATCCCACTGCTAAAGTCTGACACTGGTTGATACTGCAACATGTACATGTTGTCTGGGCTTTTACTGTGTCACCTTACTTTAAAAAATGAAAGAAAAGGAAACATTTTCTTTTCCTCAATACATTTTTTTGCATATCCATGTTAAGAATCATTTTGAAGAAAAAAACATAGTTACAATACAATATTTGTAAAGACTTAGTGTGCAGACAATAATCCATACATAGAAAAGGATCAGCTGATGGGTCCCCCCCCCCCAAGCTGTGGCATGCCTTCCCTTGAGACTCCTACAAGTTAAGGGAGCCTTCGGTTTATATAGGGCTTTTGGAACAGCTACGTGCACTTTCCCCAAATCTCTTTCTGGCAAGAGTCATATGAACGGGGTCTGTTTCTGAAAAGGTGGAAACTGGACAGCTTGCCTTCAAGTATATTCCAAAGACCAGTCTTATGAAACACCAATACACGATAATGAGAAATACCTGGATAAAATCCACCTGCATTCTCCAGCTAAAAACATGGGGAAAGTCTCCAGGCCTCTTAATCATGAATGATAGGGATTCTCTACTCTTCTGGGGAAAGTAGCCAGGAAAACCCAAGCCATGAAAATCCAAGCAGTATCTGATCTCTATGGACAATTCCATGTATATGCTAATCTGTAGTTTTTCTGGAGAGGCAAACTCACAGATGGAAAACAGTCTTCTGCTTAGATGACAGAACTCTCTATGCCCTCTTTTAGGCTACCGTCGCCATTGTATCAGATTCTGAAAATATATAAGGATGAAATGTTGGGTTTTTTTCACCTAAACTGAATACTGAGAACAAGTAATACCCCTCCCCAAAACAGAGACCATGCAAATATATTTGATTACACAAAACATCTTAAATTATTTACTATTTATTCATTTTACAAATTTATATAGTGCTTCACAAACAGAATTTTACTGCCTTATAACATGAGAAAAGAAATCTGAAACGGAGCAGGAAAACAGTGACTTCCTTGATGCCAATCTGCATGATCTCATAGCATTTCCATTCTCCTTCCCGAAGGAGACATTCATAAAAGCATGCCTTTTGTTGAAGGGATTTTTCCAGCATGACCAAAGAGATGCTTTTACAACCGTCTCCCTTGGAAAGAGAATGGAAGTGATACAACTTCATGCAGAGAGGCATGGAAAAGCCACTACTCTCCTGCTCCATTTTGGATTTCTTTTCTTGTGTTATAAGACTCTTACTGAAGTAGTAGATCATAAAAGTCATACATACATATAAAAAGGCAACATAAAATTTGCTGAAAACTATTTCATTGTGCATGTATCTAAAACAGCAGCATATCTGATTAAGAGCTCAAGTGAAGAAAAACATTAATGCACATCTAACTTGCTCAGTTGCTGGTGCATGCCTTAATTCCAGCAGGTGCAAGTATATATGACACCTTCTTTTGAGCAGCCACCAGATCAATCAAAGCAGTGTTTGGCACCACTAGAAGGACCTCCTCCTAAGTTTAGAGACTTGTTCATTAGGACTACTATTACCCCCTTAAATTTTACCCAGTTAAATATAGGCAGGCAATGCAAAACATTTAGCACAAATGTTCTATGTTAATAATAGGTTTGTCCACAAATCCATTAAGCCATCCTAAAATTGCACTATCCCAAGGAGAATAAGGCTCACTTGTTTCTAACTTGTTGTGTGAGTCACTGTCAAAAAGGGTTGTGCTGCTCTTAGCCACAAGGTCACCACTCCTCAGCGCTTTCCACCTAGAAAGAAAGGAAGAAGCCATTTTTATGTACTAGCAGATTTGTTGCCACTTCACTACCACTTGCAGTCATCTATGAACCATATAAATATGTATTGTAACACCAGGCTACTTTGTGAGGCTGTCGTAAGGATTACTGGAAATAAAAATCTATGAGGGGAATCAGGAACATTTGAATTTTGTGATGTAAAATGAACAGACATTTCCTCCAGCACAAAATGCAGCCGCTGAAGTGCAAACAGGATTAGAGCCACTGAGATGATGGGGAGAAGGGATCAATGCTTTCAGATGAATTCTGAGGTACAGTCAGCACTCCCTATCCACAGATTCTGCATCCATGGATTCAACCATCCACAGACTGAAAATAAGCCAACCCACACCAAAAAATCCAAAAAGGCAAACCTTGATTTTGCCAGTTTACATAAGGGACACCTTTTTACTATGCCATTGCATAGAATGAGATTTGAGCAACCATGGATTTTGATATCCACAAGGGGTCATGGAGTCAAATCCTAGCAGATACTAAGGTTGTACTGTACATTGAAATCATCTATATTTCTGTCTCTC
>NW_024813241.1:0-2512 GCF_019175285.1 Sceloporus undulatus
AATAATAATAATAATAATAATAATAATAATAATAATAATAATAATAAAGTTTATTTCTATCCCGCTTTTCCAATTTGATCAAAGCGACACACAAATTCATATAAAACACATAATTATCAGTACAATCAATAAAACAATATATAAAAACAGCATATAAAAAACTAATACTCAGCCAGCTGAGTGGGGGAATCCAGAAACATGTCAGTTGATACCAAGATAGAGGGGAAAACAACCAAAGTCACATCTCATGGGGGGAAAGCTTGGGAAAAGAAGGTTTTGAGATTCTTCTTAAAAAGGTCTAAAGCCGTGGTGGAGCGGAGCTCATCAGGGAGATTGTTCCATATTCTTGGGGCTGAGATGGAAAAGGCCCGTTGCAAGGTCATCGCATATCGCACAGCTGGGACCTCCAGCAAATTTTTCCCTGCTGACCTGAGTGTGCGGAGCGGATTGTACGGGGGACAGGCGGTCCTTTAAGTACCCTGGGCCCAAGCCATTTAGGGTTTTGTAGGTGATTACCAACATCTTGTATTGAGCCCAGAAGCAAATAGTCATCCTTGGCCTCCTCCTCGACGTGAGAAAGTTGCAACTCCAAAGTGTTGGCCATCTTAATCATGTGCTCCGAGAAGGTGTGGACATCATTCGTTGGGGATGAAGAGCAGGGTGGTATAGTTCTTGTGGAGACTGAGGAGCCACCTCATCCGAAGAGTCCAAATTGACGGAAGAAACATGAGAAACCTCAGCGTTGGATCCAGAGTCGGTATCGATGGCTACCTGAATCTGGCGCAAGGGAGTCGGTACCAGAGGAAGCGGCCTCAAAGCCAGCACAGGCATCCGACCCGTTGGTGGAGTGGTGGCTATGCGCATTTGACGGGGAGCAGTCATAAGCCCTGGTGATCCAGTGGATCGCGCTGGTAGTCCCTTGGAGACGGAAGTCTGCATTGGGGGCACAGTGCTTTTGATGACAGACGGGAGTAGGCCTCGTCCTGGCTGACAGTGACGAAATATTTATCTGTCTCGCTGTCATAAAAGCAGTCCGAGTCCTCTCTATGATGGACCTGGGCCTGGTGCACTTGGACCTGAGGAACAGGTGTCAGAGACCTCTGACGAGGCGACGGAGAAGCTTACCGAACGTTGTCATCGGAGCGATGGAAGGCCAATGTTTCAGGCAAGGTAGAGGCCGGGATCGAGGCCGGTACCGAGGTAGTCCTGGAGAAGCAAGGATTGGAGGCACCGGTTTGACTTGTGGAGGTACCAAAGCAGATGGAGAAGATTCTCCAAAGTCAAACTCTTAGACAACTTCGAGTGAGCTTTCTTATGAGCAAGCGTTACCAAAGCCTCGGTGTGGACCGAAGGTTTAGCCCTCTTGGTCAACACGTGAGGGGATCCATCTCCCGCATCTGAGGGAGCGTGCCTCTTCTTGGAGGATTTCGAGATCGTGTCCTTATGGGAGTTCACCTCCTGGGCCGAACTCTTATTGGAGCCTGACTCCGTGATTCTAGCCTTATCCTTTTCTGAGGACTTCGGCTTCGAACCGACTCCATCGGCCGCTTGCCTTTTCAAAGGCTTTTCGGTGGTGGTACTTGGCTCAATGGTGGAGCTCTGGACCATAGGGGCACTAGGCTTAATCTTGGCGCCCTTGGCCAGACGCAGGAGTGGCTGATGCCGATTCGCCGAACCCAGCCAGTTGGTATCCTGAAGCTTAAGGACACCTTGATAGATGGCCATAATCAACCGGGAGTTGTGGTTCTTTCTAGCCTGAGGGGTGAGGGACTTGCACAAAGCACAAGCTTTGGTGTTGTGATTTTTGCCCAGGCGGAGACAAGAAGAGTGGGGGTCCTGTACCGGGATCTTACCCCCGCAAACATCACATTTCTTGAACAGTGCTGGAGACATCGTCAAACTGAATCTAATTCCAAAGAGGAGTCAAAGATACACCGAAAGGTCAACAATACATTGGGGGGGGGGGGGGGGTCAGATGAAGAATGGTCAAGAACGGTACGAGTCAAAGTCCAGGGAACAAGTTCGAATAACACAGAGTGAAGATCCTGAAGCAGCTAACGCATCGGAAAGAAGGAACTGGGGAATGAGCGGGAACACAAGGGGTTTATAAGGGATTGGCAGAGTTCCTGCCAAAAAGTTGCAAAGTTAACTTTGCCCAGTGATTCTAGAAGTTTTCTGAGCAGCACTGTGCAGGCGCAGTACAACCCATTTGTATGATTCACAGAGACCACAAAGAAGAAGGACAGGTTGCTTACCTGTAACGGTATTTCTTCGAGTGGTCATCTGCGAATACATACAAATGGGTTTCACTGCGCCTGCGCAGTGCTGCTCGGAACCTACTGGAATCACTGGGCAAAGTTTACTTTGCAACACATAGAAACTTTTTGGCGGTAACTCCGCGCACCCGTTATAAGGCCCCTGCCTTCCCGCTCTTTTCTCCAGTTCCGCAATTTTTCCGCCAAGCAGGCGATGGAAGAGCCAATGAGAGCAGGACACTGAGGGGACGGACGGG
>NW_024813242.1:0-2511 GCF_019175285.1 Sceloporus undulatus
TCCTCCTCCCCCTCCCCTCCAATGAGGGGAGGAAATGCCTTGCCCTTTGCCCACCCTCTGACCTAAATCCCTCCCTCAATTTGCCTCGATCGTGATCGAGGCCAAAGTTCTCATTCCCAGGACCCGGAGTTTTTAAAAAGAAACGGTATTTGCGCCGATTTCAAAAGACCCGCGCTAGGGGCCATTTAACACGGAACGGGTGTGCAAGCCCTGGATTCGCTTGTGTGAGATTCGGGGTGAGTAGGAACTTCACGTGATTGAATCGGTTTCAAAACCGATTTTTTTTGTAATGTGAATGAGCCCTTAGTCTTTTCCTGCTAGTTAAGTTGAGGGGAAACTTTTTATTTTTGATGTGATTGATATTTTGTATTTTTGGACAAGTATGATAATATATATTTGCTGGTTGGGTGTTTTTTTATTTGTCTAGGTAAAATTGTAACCAGCATTTAAAGAGCAATGTGATCTGAGCCTGTACTGCATCCAAGATACGATGAATAAATTTACAAAAAAGATAATTGATGTGATTCTTTTTACTAGCATCCTGGGTTTCTGAGTATCTTTCCTGGGTCACTGAGTACATGAAAGCAAAACATGGCCACCGCAAAGAAGCTGGTGTACTCTGTGACCCTAGGCATGAAACAATTGCATTATATTGTTTCTATAAAAAGAAAAGTATTATGTTTGTAAGCCCATCTGTCATATCACACACACACACTCTCTCTCTCATGAAATCTACCCTAGTTGGAAATTACCCTATTGTTGATTTCATAAAATACACAGAGCTCTGTGTAAAAGGAAGCTATCCTGTTTGGTTTTACGTTGAAGCAAATTTTAATCCAACTGCACAGGTCTCTCTACAGACTGGATAGTTTCTATGTATTTCATGGACTTCTAAAGACTTTGACTTTTGCACAAAATGCTTAAGGTAGAAATGAATGGACAAATTACACTAAAGATTGCAAGCCTACGCAGAAACCTCGGAATAAGCTCCATTGAGCTAGATGGGACTTTCTTTTGATTAAGTGTGCATAGGAATTCACTGTAAGGGACCTATATGGGTGTGTGTGTTAACGGCAACTATGCAGACAGCTTTAGACACAAAGCAAAATTCAGGAAATTGATTAGGATTTGGCTGCAACACCATTAAAACATACAAAATTGTTTGAGAATGACAGGGATGACTCAGAAAGTTTCCTTAATTTTTTAATTTAGAATTGTTATTGACTTGGAGGCAAACACACCTATATGACAGCAATTAGAAAAAAACCCTCAGAAGCCCACTAATTAGTAACAGTCTTCTGTGGATTCTTAGGCAATAAAAATATATATGTATGTGTTTCTGACAATCACTACTTTCTCAAATGCTTTGTTTAATTTAGGGCATGTATCTGATCATCAAATTTAATAAAACCTTTTTCTGTTATAAGGAGATTATGGGTGATTTGCTATTGTGAGTTTCTTAGGTAAGTGCTACTCAAAGTGGTGGACAGATGATGGTCCTTAAGCCATTGGCTCAAAAGAGAATTTCCAGGAAAGAAACAATTGTAGCCAGTGGGCATAATCCTGGTGCCATTCCCTGGTCCCAAGCATCAGATAACCTGAGAAGCAATGTCTTAGGTTGTGTATTGTCATCTCGTGGCAGAAAGGAAGTATGAAACATACTCCCTCTCCTGCTGCCAGCATAGGACCTGACAAAATAAAAATATGAAATGAAAGCTAGCTGGGTTTTTTAGCTTATTGAGTTTACTTTACTGTTGAACTGCAGGGTTTATCCATTGTTTGACGAGTTCAGGGAACTCTTACAGTAGGAGTAACATCAACCTAATGTTAAACCTTTCTTTGCTCTTGAAAAATAATAATCAGTACTAAAATTTTATAATTAAAGACATAGGCTTGTTATTCAAGATCCACATGCAAAAGGATCTTGTATCATCTTTGACACTAACCAAGTTAAAGAAAGAAGTTGGTAGCATAAATGTTTTAGACTGAGATCCAAAACACTGCAGAAGTTATCCAGTTTGAGGCTGCTTTAACTGCACTGGCTCAATGTTAGGGAATTCCAGGAACTGTAGTTTTCTAAGACATTTAGCCTTATCTGTCAGAGAGCTCTGGTGCCACAATAAACTATAATTCCCAGGACTCCCTAACACTGAGCCAGGGCAATTTAAGCGACCTCAAACTGGATTATTTCTGCAGTGTGCTTTGGGGCAGAGTTTCCTTCATCAGATGCATGGAGTGAAGTCTTTATAGACAGAAAATTATGTGCATGAATGAGCAGGTGTGAGAGAATAGTAAAAGAAATGCAAAACTGGTGGGCATGGTGATGAGGTGACCAATCAGTTTTTTTAAAAAAATACTTTATATATGCAAATAAAATACATGTACAATCTTCTGTGTCCTTTGTCTTTTTGAACATTATGCATTTCTCTTCTTCATGCTTTATAGTTTTAACTATGCTAATTGGGGGGGGGACAATTAATTAATTAATTGATTGATATGTCGCCTTTCTCC
>NW_024813243.1:0-2511 GCF_019175285.1 Sceloporus undulatus
CATACTGATTCTACAGACTAACACAGCTATATCTTTGAGTTCTGTCTCTGCAATTGGTATTTTGTTCTGCTTTATAGGGTAAATATATAGGGTTCAGTGTTTGGGCCTATATAAGTATAGGGTTCAGCGTTTGGGCCCCAGCTCCAGCATCTACTTTGCACAGTTTCTTTACCTAATTATTTTTGCCTTGGTACTAGGCAGGTTTGCATAGTTGCCATTTTGCCCATATCGGTTTTTGTGGAGATGTCCACAACAGTTTATAAAACTTTCAAACATGCCCATCGGCCCCAAAAGATTGGATACCCCTGGTTTAGTGTAATCCGTGCAAGTACAAAGGACCCATAAGCAGACAGACTCCCTCTTGTATGTTAAGAAGGAAGATATCCATTGTTTCTGATTTTAGTTCATTGTGGCTTGCTTGTCACCTAATCTGAGAATCATAGTTAGTCTGGTTAACTAGAGAAGCCATAGCTTTATTTCAAGTTAATCATAGTTCATCTTCACCACAGTGTGTTGCATCAAACAGCCTAGCAGTCATAGATCAGCCAAAAGCCAAAGCAAATCAAAATCATCTTCCTCAATGGATGCAGAAGGATGCAGGAGTAAAGATGACTATGAGGTTTACTGTATACAGTATATACTCATGTGTAAGTTTAGAAGTAAAAAAATTGACCCAAAAAATCTGCGTCAACTGATCCACAGGTCAACGTAAGTACTGTACTTTAATTCTCATAAAACTAGAAACCATCCCCTGATGAAATGCAAGAGTGTAGTCTCTCCTGGAAGTACTAACCCACCTTACTCCTCCATCCATCCATCCATCCATCCTTCAATGTGAACGCAAACAGTTATGCCTCCTGCAGTTTTGTAAGTTCGTTGGTATTGTTTTCCTTTGCTTCATCCTTTAGATCCTTTATTATATAAACCTAAGTTTGAACGTCAACTTATCCACGGGTCATATCAAAATCCATCACTTTGGGCCCAAAACTTGCCCTCGACTTATACATGAGATAGATTTATAGTTGAGCATATATCACACCAATCCAAAGGCGAGGAACCTTTGCATCTCAGGTGTTTTGAATATCAACTTCCAGAAGCCGCAGCTAACACAGCCGATAGTAAAGAACAGTAAGTGCTACTTCAAGGCACCTGGATAGCCAAAAGCTTCGCCATGTCTACATTAAATCATGCAAACACAGCCAATTTTCAATCTCAAACTGAATATACAGAAGAATGTTGCTAAAAAGACACAAAATAAACTTTCTAGGGCAAGTAATGCCATGTCCTGGTACCATGATAGAAAAGGCCCTCTTTTCATGTCCCTATGCTTCAGAAGGTGGTGGGAAACAGAAAAATTGTCTTCGCAGACAAGCAGAATCATATAGGGTTAGACCCCAGAGCCATTTGAAGCCTTTAAAGATGTTCAACAGCACTCTGAATTGCATTGGAAAGTAGAGCAGAAATCTGTGCAGGTAATACAACAGTCAGGTAACACAGTTCAGCAAACCAGCATCTGCCAGAACTCCTACAACAGCATTTTCTCCATGAAGCTGAATTCTGCAGGTGTATCTTAACCCATACATTCAGACACATGGAAATCTTATTATTTCCAGAGCTTGCAAGAAAAAAAATATAGTACGCTAGCTAACTTCAGCTACTCAATTTGCACTCTCTGCATCTTTGACACTAGGGTTTGATAACAGTTATTGCTGGGCAACGGGTTCTCCTCAGCTGAACGATAGGGAGACATTTTACCTTGACGTTCTGTCCTCCTGCACCCATCGTCCTGTTCCAAATAATGTTTTACGCGGCACTGTTAGAATACAGTATGGAAATGTTAACATCATTTTGAAAAAGGCACCTGCTTGTTAAGGGATGAGGGATGGAATTTTAGTTTGTATACATTATGTATTGTTTAGGTATTTTATTTTATTTTATTTTTGTTAATCATTTATGTGTTATGTATTTTTTTGTAATTTTGTAAACCGCTTTGATCTTATTGGAAAGGCGGTATATAAATAATTTTTGATTATTATTTATTATTATATATTGTTTTCCCCCTTCTCATTTTGAGATACAAATAACATGCTTATAAAGGCATCACTTATATGTTTTCCCACAGCACACATAGAAACATAGAGTTGGAAGAGACCCCAAGGGCCATCCAGTCCAACCCCATTCTGCCATGCAGGAACTCACAATCCAATAATCCTCAACAGATGGCCATCCAGCTTCTGTTTAAAAACCTCCAGGGAAGAAGAAGCCACTACTTTCCAAGCAAAAGTCTTCCACTGTCGAACAGCCCTTACTGTCAGGAAGTTCCTCCTAATGTTGAGGTGGAATCTCTTCCTGTAGCTTGCATCCATTGCTCGGTGTCTTTTTCTCTGGAGCAGCACAAAACAAGCTTGCTCCTTCCTCAATGTGACATCCTTTCAAATACTTAAACAGGACTATCTCGTATCACTTCTTAACCGTCTCTTCTCCAGGCTAAACATACCCAGCTCCCTAAGT
>NW_024813244.1:0-2511 GCF_019175285.1 Sceloporus undulatus
CTCTTCTGATCAGGACTAAGAATAGGATAGGATATAGGCTAGGATTTAGGCCTGCATGTGGCTAGAACAAGAAATCCCCAAGCAAAGATGGACAGGTAACAGTGTGGAAAATAGGCACTCTCCACATAGAATCATAGAGTTGGAAGAGACCACAAGGGCCACCCAGTCCAATCCCCTGCCATGCAGGAAATCTCAATCAAAGCATCCCCGACGGATGGCCTCCTCCCCATTTAGACGCTGGAGAAAATAATTATTCCATTTTTGTAAATGAGACGATTTCTCTAAGCTTAACTGCTGTGTTTGTCTATGTCAGTCATAGCAAGAGCAAGAGGTGTGCACCTCCTCCCTCTGCTTGCCAAAGCCATACAGAAATTGATGCATGTACATTTGTGTGCATTGTTTCTGAATGGACCTACTGTGAAAATCACATTCATCTTAACTTCTCCTTGCGTATTTTTTAAAAGCATGCACACCACTGAATGTGTTGCACTTGATACATGAAACGTCTATAAATGTATAGGTTTAGGAGTGAATATTGCATTGTGGATTATGCTCATTTAGGGGAAGTGAAGACGTATGTAAATTCATTTTATAAATCGAGTGAAATAAATACTTCACAAAGCTCTAGTAAACAACACATACACACAGTCCCCACACAAAGGACTCACTGGCGCAATGTGTGTCTGGGGTCTGGAAATCTCACTTCCACCTTCTGGGAAGACAATGTTGCTAGAGAATGAATTGGGGACTTTATGCAGCAAAGCATGGGCTCACTCTCTCAGCTGCAGCCTTTCCACACAATCCTGGACTGAAACATTCAAACAAAGGTCCTCTTTCAGCTCCAGGAATAAAGGCCTACCTTCAGTACAAAGACCCTGATTCCCGCAGACCCAGAAAGGGCTCTCTTTCAGTCCTTTATGGCCTTTAGGACCCCCACAGACCCCTTCTTTCCTTCCTTCCCCCCAAAATGGAGGGCCAGAGACAGAAAGGGACACACTTCCTTCCTTTTGGCCCAAGGAGCCTGGCCTCCTTCTGACTCTGGAGCCTCAGGAGAGAAAGAGAGGACTCTGTTCAACTGAGGCCTCAGAGAAGGTTCCGGAACATTATTCCCAACAGTCACAAGCAGCACAAAATGGCTGCCGGAATACAAGGAGACAGAGACTGGGATTCCAGCCAATCAGGGCCAGGGATGGAGGGAGGGACAGGGATTCCAGCCAATCAGAGGTAGGGATGGTAGGGAGGACTGAGATTCCAGCCAATCAGGGCCAGGGATGGTGGGAGGGACTGGGATTCCAGCCAATGGCAGCCCTCAGAGTGTCCTCAGGAGGACTTCTTCTGTTCCTAAAAGAGCATTGAACCCATTGAGACAGGGCTGGTCCTCCATTTTGATGCAGTGAGGCTCTTGGTGAAGGCAGTTGTTTTGGAGCCATGATGAAAGGAAGCCATTCCTAATGACTGAATAGTGGTCTTCCTATTTCTATTCCCAGGGAAGGGAAGAGGGCCCTGGAGTGTTCTATGCCTTGGATCCAAAGAGAACTTGACCTCCAGACAGACTAGAAATCAAACACAGACATAAATCAATGAATCATAAAGGCTGCCCTAGACTTCTGTCAGTTCAGTGAAGCAGATTGGGAAGACTCCTGGGAAGAGCCTCCATTGCTAAACACAGTCTCCATCAAGGAGAAATCTAGAGGATCAGGGACCAAGATGGCAGCCTTGTCTTTTCCCTCTCATCCCTTTCTTGAAGATCCAGGGAGCCAAGGAAAAGGGAAGGGAGGATATCCCAATGTATCCCACTCTGTTGATATTCTGAAGATATTCCCCTTTTGCTCAGTCAGTCTTTGGATGAGGGCTACTTTCTGTTGCAGATCTCCTTTCCAGACATGGAAGTCTCCTTCTCTCAGGAGGAAGGGCCTATCTTGAGTCCAGAGCAGAAGTTTCTATACAATGAAGTGATGATGGAAACCTATGGAAATGTCTCCTCTCTGGGGAAAGAACTTGGATCCATTGCTCTTCCTTCAGAACAGGGGTGTGGTCTTGTATGCTACATACATGGCAGTATGATTCCACTTTAATTATCTTAGCAACATCATCTGAAATCTTGGAAATTGTAGTTCTTCGAGCTACTGGATCTCTCTAGTTAAGGATTATAACTACTGGTTCCTTGACTGCCAATCCAAGGATTTCCTAGGAAGGAGCCATGTCAGTTAATGTTTTTGGCCTCAGATGTTCCTCAGTATATCCTTCAGCGAGTTTACAGGGATCTTTGATCCCTGTTTTTCTATGCTGTGGACAAGCTTCCAATGTCCTCTTGGGGGAAAGGCCTCCCTTGGCCTTACTACAAGCGCTCAGAGTGGTCCCAACAGTGACAAAACTGCCTCTACTTCCCCTAAGGAAAGTGGGGGGTATTCAATGGTACAATGGGAGGTACCTCTGAGATCCTTGGGGCCCAATGTGGCTGCCCACCCCTGTCTTGGAGATGTCTTCAGGCTATTTCAAGGCTCCTCCCTT
>NW_024813245.1:0-2060 GCF_019175285.1 Sceloporus undulatus
AGGAGGAAGAAGGGGGGAGAAGAAAAATGAAAGAGAAGGAGAAAGAACAAAAGAAGGAGAAAGAACAAAAGGAAAAATAAGATAAAAATAAGAGGAGGAGGAGTGGAAGAGGCAGAGGAGGAGGAGGAGGAGGAGGAGAGGACGACGAAGAGGAGGAGGAAGAGGGGGGAAAGGAGGAGGAGGAAGAAGAGGAAGTAGAGAGGAAGAAGAAGGGGAGGAAGAGGGGAAGAAGAAGAGGAGGAGAAGAAGAGGAGGAGGAAGAAGAAGAGGAGGAGGAAGAGGGGGGAAAGGAGGAGGAGGAGGAAAAAGAAGAAGAAGAGGAAGTAGAGAGGAAGAAAAAGGGGAGGAAGAGGGGAAGAAGAAGAGGAGAAGAAAAAGAGGAGGAAGAAGATGAAGAAGAAGAGAAAGAAAGGGAGGAGGAGGAAAGGAGGAAGAAGAAGAGGAGGAGAAAGAAGAGGAAAGGCCTGGGCTCCATCCCTGGCTGCGGAGCCCAAGAAGGGAAAGGATCCCCTTCCCCACTGCCATTCCCTTCTCCTTTTGTGTCATGTCTTTTTATATTGTAAGCCTGAGGGCAGGGAAATGTCTAATTAAAAATAATAATAATTGTAAGCCACTCTGAGAGCCTTTGTGGCTGATATAAATAAT
This sequence comes from Sceloporus undulatus, assembly GCF_019175285.1. Classification (NCBI taxonomy): domain Eukaryota; kingdom Metazoa; phylum Chordata; class Lepidosauria; order Squamata; family Phrynosomatidae; genus Sceloporus; species Sceloporus undulatus. Next base: position 646 of record NW_024813245.1, read on the forward strand.
AGGGTATAAATACTCTAAATAATTAATAAATAAATAAACCATAGGCTCAAGCTGACACCTCAACGTCATGTATAAATCGAGGACAGGTTTGGGGGCAAAATTATGGATTTTGCTATGACTCATGGATAAATCGAGGGCATGTAGCAAAAGATCTTAAGGACAAAGCAGGGAAAAACAATGCCAAAGAATTTACAAAAACCTGCAGGCATAACTGCTTGTGCGCACTCTAAATGCTGGATGGATGAGAAGAACAAGAAGGATCAGTGCTTCCAGCACAGGCTACACGCTTAGAATCATCGAATCACAGAGTCGGAAGAGACCACAAGGGCCATCCAGTCCAGCCCCCTTCTGCCATGCAAAAACTCACAATCAAAGCTCTCATGACAAATGGCCATCCAGCCTCTACTTAAAGACCTTAAAAGAAGGAGACTCCACCACTCTCCAAGGGAGCATCTTCCACTATCAAACAGCATTTACAGTCAGTTCCTCCTAATGTTGAGGTGGAATCTCTTTTCTTTTAGCTTGCATCCATTGTTCAGGGTTCTGTTCTCTGGAGCAACAGAAAACAAGCTTGCTCCCTTCTCAATATGACATCCCTTCAAACACTTAAATAGGGCTATCATATCACCTCTTAACCGTCTCTTCTCAAGGCTAAACATACCAAGCCCCCTAAGTCATTTCTCATAGGGCATGATTTCCAGGCCCTTCACTATTTTAGTTGCCCTCCTTTGGACATGCTCCAGTTTCTCAATGTCCTTTTTGAATTGTGGTGCCCAGAACTAGACACAGTATTCCAGGTAGGGTCTGACCAAAGCAGAATAGAGTGGCACTATTACTTCTCTTGATCTAGACACTATACCTCTATTGCAGAGGTAGGCAACCTTTTTGAGTCGGGGGCCAGGTTGCTGTCCCTCAGACAACTGGGGGGCCAAAGCTGGGGGTGGAGCTTCCACCCTCAAGGGGTAGAGCCATATGCCGGGAGTGGAGCTTCCACCTTCTGGGGGTGGAGCCACATGCCAGGGTGGAGCTTCCACCCTCCAGGGGCGGAGCCATGCACTGGGGGTGGAGCTTCCACCGAAGCATCATCATCATCACCACCACCACTATCATTGTTACAGCAGACCTTTGTTACAGCACTTTGGAAAGTCACACTGTCTCACCTTCATAAATAATAAAAATAATGAAATGAAATAAAAAGCAATAATAAAAATAATGAAATAAAACAACAAAAATAAGTGTTATATATTTTTTAAAAATAATGGAAAAAACCCAAGGCAGACCTGAAATGACTCACCTTTCCACCTCCTCCCCCTCTTTCTCATTGAGAGGGGATTTTGCAGAAAGAACACCCAGGGCAAGTAGAAGTAGTAATAATAATAATACTAATAAAATTACAAGCCAGGAAATTACTAAAA
>NW_024813245.1:2085-2511 GCF_019175285.1 Sceloporus undulatus
AAACTATAGCAAGATGCACAGTGCAACTCGGAAAACCACAAGGGGCTCAGAGGGATTTTGCAGAAAGAACACCAGCTAACCCCCTCCACCCCCCAAGGGAACCAAACTCTGTGCCTTGCTGTGGCTGCAGCTGCTTGCTCTGCTCCCTCGCCAGGGGTAGGCAACCTTTTTTGAGTCGGGGGCCAGGTTGCTGTCCCTCAGACAACTGGGGGGCCAAAGCTGGTGGTGGAGCTTCCACCCTCAAGGGGTGGAGCCATATGCCAGGGGTGGAGCTTCCACCTTCTGGGGGTGGAGCCACATGCCAGGGTGGAGCTTCCACCCTCCAGGGGCGGAGCCATGCACTGGGGGTGGAGCTTCCACCGAAGCATCATCATCATCACCACCACCACTATCATTGTTACAGCAGACCTTTGTTACAGCACTTTG
>NW_024813246.1:0-2511 GCF_019175285.1 Sceloporus undulatus
TTATTTATAAACGTCATTTAATTCATTTAGTGTGTTTTATTTATTCATTTAATTTAATTTTTTATTTTATTTATTCATTTCATTTAATTCATTTATTTTATTTATTCATTTCACTGAACTAATTTATTTTATTTTATTTATAAATTTGTTTTAATTCATTTATTAATTTATTTATTTTGTTGTATTTATAAATTTCATTTATTTTATTTATTCATTTCGTTTAGTTCATTTATTTTATTTTATTTATAAATTTGATTCAATTCATTTATTAATTTCATTTCATTTATTTATTTTAGAGTGTTTATACATTTCATTTAATTATTTCATTTAGTTCATCTATTTTTCTGTATTTATAAATTTCATTTAATTCATTTTTTAATTCATTCATTTCATTTAATTCATTCATTTTATTTATCCGTTTCATTTAATTCAAACCATCCCTGCTCACTTTAGACTCACTAAGGGCCAAAACGCACCGCAGGAACAATCCGATTTGAAATCGCTTTAACCCCACATTTGACATCTCAGTGCTTTGGAATGCTGACAGAGAAGCCTAACAAAACTACAGTTCCCATCATCCCCTAGCATTGAGCCAGGGCCGTCAAACTGGACTATCCTTTATGTGCAGATTGCAGAGCGCGACATACAGAAGGAGGCGAAGCACATGCTGCGATAAATGGACGACTTCCACAACTACCGGGAGCACTTTTTTCTAAACAAATTTTTAACATTATTACACAAACAAGGTTCGAATTCCCGTGTCGCCAGTCGCTCACCGGCTGCACCAAGACGTTGTTTTTCCCGTAAAGGAGCGTAGCCCGCGAATTTTGGTGGAGCGATTCGACGTAATCTCTGGCCGACAGAGACGGACGGTCATCCATGCTGCCGCTCGAATGTCTCTTCTGGATCTGGGGGGTTAATTAAATGGGGTTAATGGGTCTAAAGGACTCGTTTTTGTCCTGTCTTTTCCGCATCCCTCCATCCGCCGCCGGACGTACGCAGAGTGCCGGACGCTTGGTCGGAGAGTCCTGGCGGCAATGGGAGCTGTGGATCCGGTGGCGCTGGACGAGTTCGTCAGCCGAAGGGTCGGTCCAAAAGTGGTCAGAGGTCTTCATCTTGGTGTATTCGAGGGCGCAAGGGCCGACTGTGGGGAGAAGATGGACGTGGGTCAGGAGAATGAGGGACAATGGGAGGGAAGGAGAGAAGGAAGAAAGGAAGGAGAGAGAGAAGAATAGGAGGGATAGAGAAGGAAGGAAGGAGAGAGAGAGGAATGGAAGGAGGAGAAAGGAAGAAGAGAAAGAAGAATGGAAGGAGAAGGAGAAGAAGAACAAAAGGAGAAGGAGAAGAATGGAAGGAGAGAAAGAAGAAAGGAAGGAGAGAGAGAAGAATGGGACAGAGAGAGAAGGAAGGAAGGAGAAGGAGAAGAATGGAAGGAGGAGAAAGGAAGAAGAGAAAGAAGAATGGAAGGAGGAGAAGGGGAGATGAGATAGAAGAATGGAAGGAGGAGAAAGGAAGAAGAGAAAGAAGAAAGGAAGGAGAAGGAAAAGAATGGAAGGAGAGATAGAAGAATGGGAGAGAGGAGGAAGGAAGGAGAGAGGAAAGAATGGAAGGAGAGGGACAGAAATGGAAGGAGAGAAAAAAGAAAGAAGGGAGAAGAATAGAAAGAGAAGAAAGGAAGGAGAAGAAGAAGAACAGAAGGAGAGGGAGAAGAAAGGAAGGAGGAGAAAGGAAGGAGAGGGAGAAGAATGGGACAGAGAGAGAAGGAAGGAATAAGAGAAAGAAAAATGAAAGGAGAAGGAAAAGAACAAAAGGAGAAAGAGAAGAATGGAAGGAGAAAGAGAAGAATGGAAGGAGAGAGAGAAGAATGGGAGAGAGAAGGAAGGAAGGAAGGAGAGGGGAAGAATGGAAGGAGAATGGAAGGAGAAGAAAGGAAGAGATATCAGAATGAAAGGTGAAGCAAGGGAAAAGAGAAGAATAGAAGGAGAAGAAAGGAAGGTGATAGAAAAGAAAGAAAGAAAGAAAGGAAAAGAATGGAAAGAGAAGAAAGGAAGGAGAGATAGAAGAAGGGAAGGAGAGGGAGAAGAAAGGAGGACGAGAGAGGGAGACTTTAGAAAGGCCCGCATCCCGAACTCGTTACTTAATTACCGAGTAAAGAAGCGAGGATCGGCCCGTCAACGGCGTCCATCATTAAGGCCTCCTTCTCGTAGTATTTGCTGCGGGGAACGAGAGACAATTAAGACTAATGAGTGCCACCATTAAGACCGTAGAGTTGCGCCGGAGGTGAAAACGAATTGCGTTTTTGCTTTTTTGCACGCTGTTTCGCCAAACTCGCCTGCTGTTTTCAACCAAATGGAGGACGATCTTGTCCAGGACCTTCTCAAAAAGCGCTGTCCGGATCCAAAGATGGCGCACGGCCTGCGGCGACAGGTTCAGCGCTTTCTGGGCCTTGCGCGTGTTTTCGTGGAGTGCCGGAGCTTGGTTTCGCCTGCGGAAAGGGAGACAAGGTTTGAA
>NW_024813247.1:0-2511 GCF_019175285.1 Sceloporus undulatus
TTTGCATCTTTGGACTATGTAGATGAGTTTTTCCAAGTCTGCACTCACTTGATAGATTCAGCATTTTTTACAGTTGACAGTGGCCTGAACAGGAAGAATCCATTAACCTAATCTGTTTCTTTAAACATAGGACTTTATCGCACCCGTTTTTTGGCCTGTTACAGGTACGGAAAGAGGACACTTGTGTATGTGCGCATGCGACCACCTCAAAACGGATTTTACCACACGGCAAAGCATCCGCCCAAAGGCCCCATTCCATTCCCTTGAGGCAATCCATCCCCGTTCAGTGCTGATGGGCACCATTTTGCTCGGTCGGAAGACTTCCGACCAGAACATTTCATGTACCTCAACACTGAACGGGGATGGACTGTTGCAACGGAACGGAATGGGGCCTTTTGGGGGATGCTTTGCTGTGCGGTAAAATCTGTTTTGGAGAGGTCACGCGTGCACACGAGCGTCCTCTTTCCATACCCATAACAGGCCAAAAAATGGGTGCGATAAAGTTCATACTCAGGAAAAGAGCACACCTCCTCTCCCTTTCTATCTGGCTAGGGTTGTCAGACTCAGTCCAGGAAAGCAGCATTACCTTGCTGCTTCAAAAAGGTAGATCACTTTGATCAGGAAGGCTCTGCATATAGCTGCAACAGGAGGAACTATCTTCTCCCTCACCTTCCAAACCACTTTAAGGGGATACAGCCTCCCCTAACATGCCCAACATGGCAGGAGAAAAACTGGGTAGGGATGCAGCAGCAGAGAAGCATCCCCTTCATTTCTATAGCAGATGGTGATGGCATTACCCTAAGGACTCCCAGGAGATCACAGAGAACGTTGCAGTTAATGTGCATCCAGCTACAGTAATGGAATGGGATGACTCTCTGCTGCTACCACCTCCCTCCATAATTTCTGCTGTACAGTAAATAGGGGTGTGCATGTGAGGGAGATTGCATCAGTGAAAAGGTGGTTTTGGGGGTGAGTGAGGAGACATTCCATAGTTCCTCCTGGCAGAGCTTGTGATAAGTCTTGATTAAGGATCTGACAAATATTACAGCAATAGGAGCCTTGTTCCATGTTCAGCCTGGCAATTCTGTATATCACATGCATCTCCTGTTCTTCTTTTTTTTAAATTAAAATTTATTAATACATTCTAAAACAAAAATTGACAACAAACAGTACACCAAAACAACAATAAATAAAGACAATAACCCAGATAAGGCCCTGAAAATTATAGATAAAAGGTATATTCTGGAATCCTGAAAGACATCTTTCCATAAAAAATTTAGCTAAAATTGGGGGATGTCTAGAGACTAAATCTTGCTGGATGCATTCAATAAATGGGTGCCAAATCTTATGAAATGTCAATCCAGAGTGTAAGCCTCTCGCTCTGTTGTTATCGCCTCTCCTGTTCTTAAAGGCATACGGTGTACATGCATAAGAGGCATGTGATTGTGTCAGCAGGGCAGAGTGTCTTGCTTCATCCTACACCTTCACATCTGTCACAGACAACAGGCCAATGGTGTGTACATGTACACAAACCAACAAGTGTAGACCTAGTCAGACTGCATGGTCAGGTCCTAGATGTGTGTCTGTATATAAATGTTACATCTTCACATGGCTAATCTGGTAATCTGGGGAAAGCTATACAGTTAAGAATGTGTTTCGATAAAAGCATTTTCTGATCTATCATTCTGTAATTCTTATTTTCCAGATGGGAAAAATATTACACCATCATATTAGGAATACTTTTCTAATATGAACTGGAGAATCTGTGGCCATCAAAATGTTGTTGTACTCTAATTTTCATCAGCCTCTGGCAGCATGGCCACATGGAGGGTGACAAGTTCCTCAATGACCTAGGTGAAAAATATTAGGAACATGCATACATGATATATATGATTCTTGCTACCACCGTCCACTTATTTTTCTACAATCTACCATAACTAATGTGAGATACAGAGCAGAGATATTACATCGCCAAATAAAATTCTATTGAATGTCTTAGTGACAAATTGATCCTCCCTGGGAAATGGACCAGTTTCCTGTTCAAAGGCACTTGGGAAATATAGCACAAAGTAATTGGAATGCCAAATGCTATCAGCTGGCTGTAAAGTCCCAGCAAGAAAACCGAGGGATAGGCAAGCAGGATCCAGCTACCATAAGAGCAGCTGACATGCAGAGGTAACTGGAGGCATGATGATTCTTGATGGCAACTGAGGGCCTGGTGGTTGATGTGGGTAACTGAAAAGCTGATGGTTATTACCCTCCAGTGCCAACTTGCTAATGAGATGTACAGTACTTCAGTTTGCCAACTCAGCTAGAGCAGGAATTTTGGACATCTAACAGAAGTTCTGTTAGTTTTATTTAACTATTGCTTCAGGTTTGATTTGTTTGTTTGTTTGTTTCCTTTTCTCCTGGGATGGGATCTAAGGCAGTTTATTGGAATTTAAAACAAGATTAAGTTACAGTCTTATTTTACAAGAGTTAAAAGGTTAAATAACAGTATCATTGTTAAAA
>NW_024813248.1:0-2511 GCF_019175285.1 Sceloporus undulatus
GTATTTCTCAGCAGTGTTAAATGAGAAATGTCAGTAATAAAACTGAACTCTATAAATCCTACCTTGGTTTTCAAATATATATTGTAATATTAATGCAACAGAGTGATATCTGAGTTTAAAACAGAAATTTAGAAGCTCACTGAGACTACACTAGGATAACATAAAAATAAAAAGGGCATCAAATAAGTTATTAAAACGATGAAGTTCTCTTCTTTAATCAATACACTATAACATAAATGTAAAGAAGTATGGCTGTGCAGGGGAATAATTAAAGTTATATTATCAGGTGAAAGCCAGTGAGCTACTTGAAGGGTTGAGCATGGACTATGACTCTGGTAAACCCTCACTCATCCATGGAAACCAACTGGGTGACCTTGGGCAAGTCACACTCTCTCAGCCTTAGCGGACAGCAAAGGCAAATTCTCTCTGAACAAAGCTTGCCAAGAAAAGCACCCTCTTCCAACTCTTCTATATAATATGATTCCTCTCTTTGAGGGCGAAACAAGTCAGGCAGGAAGGAGTGGCCAGAGGCTGCTTCTGACCCGACTGTCCCCGGGACCGCCATGCACCACAGTCCTGAGGGCGCCTGCTGTTGTGGTTCCAAATGGATCACAGAAAGGAGTGGAAAATATCTCTTCCTTCTGAGGCTGGTTCTGGGCTGCCTTAGGCAGCCCTGGTGCAACCCTATTTCAAGGCGTCATATAAATGTCACACCCCTGGAGCGGGCCTTGGTTGCTAGTCTGAATTTTCCCCATATTAGGGGTGTGATAGAAGCCTAGGAGAGCAATGGATGCCATGTAACAAGAACCTCTTGCAGTATACCCACCCACAATTTTCTCAGTAATATCCCAATAATATCAGAGCTTCAGAAGCAAGAGCTGCTGATTTTTTGTGAAGGCAGGAAGAGGGGGATCTGAGATTCAATTTCTTCCTCTTACATCAGAACTCTAACCCCTTCCCACTACAAACACATATTCAGAAATTGGAAAATTAGTCCTATAACACAGGACAAGAGGCCTTACAGTGAGGTAAAACAGATTCCGTATCATTTGTTTATGTACTAATCTCAATGAGAAAACAGGCTGGTATCTGCATTAAAATTGTGGTGGTAGATTAATATAATACTGTGTCTAGTGACATCAATAGGTTACAAGAAACAGGAATAATATAATATTGAAATACATTCAGATGGCATTCATTTGTAAAATCTCCATCAATTTTTTTTCTTGGAGGCTTCTGTTTTTTCCAGTGTGAAACTGTGTGTAGAGAGAAAGAAAGAGAGAGTAGGTTAAAATATTCATATGCTTTTGTATACAGTACTACTACAGGATGAATCTACCTTATCCAAAATACTTGGGACCAGAAGTGTTTTGGATTTTTTATTTTTTTGGATTCTGGAATATTTGCATATAGACAATGAAATATTTTGGAGATGAGTTTGTTGTTAACTGCCTGTAAGTCAACCACAAGGACTCATGGCAACCTTGTGGATGAGACATCTCCAAGCCCCTGTATCCTCCATTACTTTTTCTTTTGCTTAGTTTGGGCTATCTCATCACAGAGTTTAAAGGGTCTTGCAAGGAAGTTTTCTTTTGCCTCCCACAGTGCTAATGTGTTAGCTATGGTGTCACTACTGTTCTGAGATCTTGCATCTGTGCACCCACCACTACTGCTGCTGGAGATGGGACCAAAGTCTAAATACAGAATTAATTTATATTTTATATGCACCATATACACATAGCCAGAAGGCAATTTTATACACAATATTTTTAATAATATTTGTGTATGAAACGGTTTGTGCACATTGAACTAGAAAGCAAAGATGTCATTCTCTCAGCCACAAATGTGGACAATTATGGATTTTGAAGTTCTGGATATGGGGGACTCTACCTGTATTAAACCGCAGCAAGTATAAAATAAATACTGGTAACTATCATGCAACATATCACATAATTTCAAGTTTGAATATTGGTGATAGTTATTGGGGGGGGGATGTTGCAGTACTGACAAGTATTCCAAAAGTAAAGCCAATACTTTTGGTCACACCACAGCATAAATCTGGGGGGGGGGGGAATATGTCTTTGTAAAATATTATCAGTGACAGACTGCAGGGTAGCATGAAGCACAAGCATTTGATTTTTGTGACATCCACAGCAGGCCTATGACTAACATTGTCATTTTTTCTTTCTTTCTCCTGTATGATTTTTAACATCTTTGCCTGACAAAGAACTTCAAAACCTTGCCACATGTATTTTGTGCATTTTGATTGGTCTCAAAAAGGTATCGCTGTTTTGTGTGGATTTGGGATGCTATTGTTCTTTGCTAAATGGTCTTAGGACAGTTTCACACAAGGAAAATTGGAAGATTATTCCAAGGCAATCCGGGGTCATTTCGAAGGAGATTATCAAACGACATCAAAGGCAACTGAGCGTCAATCCGAATGGAATCACTACTCATCCCCCAAATAGGTAAATTCGGTAAACTATTACATTTACAAATCCTCTACTACTG
>NW_024813249.1:0-2511 GCF_019175285.1 Sceloporus undulatus
AGAATAAAAACATTCTTGGTGTTGCTTTCTTGTGTTTCTCTTCTGATTCTTGCCTAAAAATAATACACAATTTTACCAAATTTCTATTTCTATTTTCAATCCCCACCTAAAAAAAAATTCCAATATCAAATAACATTGAATTAAATTGTGCATTGTTTTTTAAATCCTCCAGGAATATCTATTTTTCTAACCGTGTTTCTACAAATGGGGCGCATTTTCAATTTCCACACAATCCCATAGCTTAGAACCTAGCTTAATCATTCCATCTAGTCAGGGTTATGTCTAAATCCCACCTTGCTTGAAGGAAAGCCATCACTTGAGTCCATTCCTTATCCATTTTTCCTTTCTTTTTATCGCTCAACTTGTATGTGAGCAAATCCATTTGTCTAATATTTATTAGTTTCCTTAACCATTCTTCTATTTGCAACTCATTTTCATCCTTCCAATGTTTAGCTACCACTAGTCTTGCCAAAGTTACCATATAAAGAAGGATTTTCCACACCTTTTTTTCTTCCTCTGAGTTTAGGAAATAGGTCATGTTTAAGAGATAAATTTCAGGCTTTTTCTTGAAGCTAATTCCCAGCATTTTTTGTATTGCCTCATGGATTTCATTCCAATACTTCTTAACTTTAACACAACTCCACCACATGTGGATTGTTGTACCCTTCTCCTTATGACACCTCCAGCAGTTATCTGTTTCCTTATTGAATATCTTTTTTAGTCTTGCTGGGGTGTAATACCACCTATTACTGATTTTTAGATAGTTTTCTTTTAACTCCTGACTACATGTAAACATATTTGTTCTTTTCCATGCTAACTCCCATGCATCCAAAGGAATTGCTCTTCCCAAATCCTTAGCCCAATCTAACATAAATTGCTTAACCAGTTCCTTTTCATATTCCAGTTCCCTGAATAATTTGTAGTATTTAGAAATCTTTTTTCCAGAGTCATCAAAGATAATCTTATCCAGTTCTGTTTGTTTTAACTCAATTCCTAGTTTCTTGCTGTCCTCTAAAAATCTTCTTTTTAACTGAAGATATGTATACCAATTTATCATATTTCCCTCACCTATTATTTCTTCTCTGGATTTCATTTGCAAGTTTGTAGTTTGCGAGGGTTTTATTAGGTCCTCATATCTTAACCACTTTGTCCCTGCATCCCATCTATTTGCATATGCCTCCTGGGTGGATACCCACCCTGGTAGTTTTAAGTAAAATTTTCCTTTAATGATCTTCCAGGTCTCTATTAATGCCTTCCTAAATGGGTTACTGTATTTATAAAGTCCTTATGAATTTCTGTTTTCCTGTACCATAGGTAGCCATGCCATCCAAACCGCAGATTCTCCCCCTCTAAATTTAATATATATTTGTCCTCTAGTTTTATCCAATCCTCCAGCCAAGTCATTATGCAGGCCCACCTATATGTTTTAAGATCTGGTAGGGCATAGCCACCTCTTTCCTTACTTTCCTTTAAATTATTCCACCTAATTCTTGCTTTGCCCCCCTTCCATAGAAAATTCCTCATATCCCTATTCCATTGTTCCATTATCTTATTATTAATATTAATTGGAAGATTAGAGAACAAAAAAGTTAATTTCGGGAGTATCATCATCTTTATTGCATTTATTCTACCTAAAATAGACATTTTTATTTTTGCCCACCTTTCCATCTTCTTTTTCACTTCGCTCCATATCGCCTTATAATTATTTTCAAATAAATTTGTATTATTACTAGATATAATTATTCCTAAATATCTTACCTTGTTCGTTATTTCACATCCAGTTTTCCCTTTTAAGGCTTTCTTCTCTTCCTCTCTCAAATTTTTAGTTATTATTACCGATTTTCCTTTATTTATTTTAAATCCTGATAGCTCCCCAAATAAGTTCAGTTCAGCCCATAGTGCTTCTATATTTCTTTGCGGGTCTTCCACTATTAATACTAAGTCATCCGCAAACGCTTGCAACTTATATTCTATGCCTTTTATTGTCAATCCCTTGATTTTTGAATTCTTCCTAATGTTATTTAATAGGAATTCCAATAAAAATATAAATAATAATGGAGACAAGGGGCAGCCTTGTCTTGTCCCCCTCTCCAGTTCAAATTCTTGCGATAATTCTCCATTTATAACTATTCGTGCCGATTGTTTCTTATATACTTCTTCTATACTTTTATAGAACTTATCCCCTGTATCCATTGTTTTGAGTAATTTCAACATAAATTTCCAGCTAACACAATCAAAGGCTTTTTCAGCGTCTACAAAGATTATTGCTGCTTTCTTCTCGTTATGTCTATTGTAATAATCCATCGCATTTATTATAGTTCTTATGTTATTTTTTATTTTCCTGCCTGGTAGAAAGCCATTCTGATCTTTTTTTATTATTTCCGTTAAAACTTCTTTTAGCCTTTTAGCCATAATACTTGCATAAATTTTATAGTCATTATTCATTAATGCAATAGGCCGGTAATTATTTCTCATCTGATCATCTTTCCCTTCCTTTGGAATCAGCGTTAA
>NW_024813250.1:0-2510 GCF_019175285.1 Sceloporus undulatus
TTTTTTAATATCAATGTCAGCTCATCCATAGCCTTTAAATCCATAACTTTTTGTATCCATTCGTCTATGTCCGGCACCATTTTTTTCTTCCAGTTTTTAGCCAATAGTATTCTAGCAGCTGTTATAAAATAAAGCATAATTCTCCAATGTTTTTTTTCATTATCACTTCCCAAAAATATGGTCATATTCAGTAAATAAATTTCTGGTAACATAGGATACTGTATATTTAACATTAATTGAATCGTATGATGTATCTTTTTCCAAAATATTTTAATATGTGAGCAGCTCCACCACAGATGGTAATATGTTCCCTTTTCGTTATCACATTTCCAGCATTTATCCTTACTTAGTTTATACATTTTAGCAATTTTAACTGGTGTAAAATACCAGCGATTGGAAACTTTTAAGTAGTTTTCTTTTAAATCTTGCGCTACTGTAAACTTAGCAGTTCTTACCCAAGCTCTTTCCCAATTTTCCAACAAGATTACACGTCCTATCTCTTGAGACCATTTTGTCATATTATCCGTTACGATTTCACTTTCTAATTCATGTACCATGAGAATCTTATATAACTTTGCAATTTTGCCTTTATCTTTTCCCCCTAAAATTTTGTCCAAATTATTTTCTATTGTTTCAAATCCATCATTCCTTGCATCCTGTTTAAACTTGGCTTTTATTTGTATATAGCCAAACCATTGTACATTTTTTTCCTTCTTTTTCCAACTCTTCTTTAGTTTTTATATCAATTTCCCCATTCTGCTGTATCTTTAGCAAATCCCTGTATTTTAACCAGTCTTTTTCCCTTTCCCATCTTCCAAAAAAAAGCCTCCTGGGTCGAGACCCACAAGGGGATTTTTGAATAATATCTTTTCTTAATTATATTCCATATTTTAATTAATGGTTTTCGAATGGCATGATGTGAAAAATCTATATTAATCTGATATTTCTGATACCATAGATACGCATGCCATCCAAAACGCATATTACAAGATTCTACATTCAACAAATCCATTTTATCCACTTTTATCCAGTCCTGAATCCACAGGAGCCCACAAGCCCAAAAATAATTTTTTAAGTCTGGTAAGGCACACCCTCCCTTTCCACTTTCCTTCTTTAAAATTTGATGTTTAATTCTGGCTTTTTTGCCTTTCCATAGGAATTTTTTAATGTCTTTATTCCAATCCGTGAATACCTTATCCTTGACTATGATTGGTATGTTTTGATACAAGAACATAATTTTTGGCAGTACATTCATTTTTATAGTTGCCACTCTTCCCAGTAAAGACAGTTCTATGTTATCCCATTGCATTAAATCCTTCTTAATTTGTGCCCAAGTCTTTTTATAATTATTTTCAAATAATTCTATGTTTTTATTAGTTAACCAAATGCCTAAATATTTCTTCTTCTTCACCACATTAATCCCTGCCTTGATAGTCAATTCATTTTCCTTTTCTTTTTTCATATTTTTTGTGATCATCACCGTCTTTTCTTTGTTTATTTTAATACCAGAGTGTTTCCCAAATTCTTTCAATTCCAGTAGCAAACTATCTATACTTTCTAGTGGGTCTTCCAAGATTATAACCATATCGTCCGCATAAGCGCGGAGTTTGTATTCAGTCCCTTTAATCTTGGTCCCCCTTATTTTTCTATTATCTCTGATCGCATTATTAAGTACTTCTAGAATTAATATAAAAAGTAAGGGAGAGAGCGGACATTCTTGTTTTGTTCCTTTTTCCACCGGAATACAGTTGGTCTTTTGTCCGTTTATTATTAATTGTATTTTCTGTTTTGTATAAAGATGAGATATATTTGTCAAGAACTGTGCTTCTACTCCTATTCCTTTTAGTACATTTAACATAAATTCCCATCGTATACTATCGAAAGCCTTTTCGGCATCAATAAATACTAATGCCATTTCTTTATCTTTGTTCAAAGTATAGTATTCTATTATATTTAATATCGTTCTTATATTATATCTCAGTTGTCTTTCTGGTAGGAAACCATTCTGATCCTTACTGATAATCTTACATAAAATCTTTTTTAGTCTATTAGCTAGTAATCCCGTAAATATTTTATAATCAATATTCAGTAAGGCTATTGGCCTATAATTTGACATATTAGTACTATCTTTTCCTTCTTTTAAAATAAGCAAAACATTAGATGTGTGCCAAGTATCCGGAGTCCCTTCTTTTATAATATTATTAAATACTATATTTAAGGCATCTACAACTTCATCTTCAAAGATCTTATAAAATGCTGATGTAAACCCATCTGGCCCAGGAGCTTTGTCTTCCTTCAATGCCCTTATTACTTGTATAATCTCCTCCTTTCTTATGGGCCTTTCCAATTCCTCTACTTGTTCTTTCGTAAGTTTATTTAGTTTCTTTTTTTCCAAATAATTCCTTATCTTCCATTCTGTATTACTATCTCTTGTATTATCTTTGAGTAGATCTTTATAATACCCGTGAAATGCTTTCATAATTTCCTCTTGTTTGGTTATAATTTTCTCA
>NW_024813251.1:0-882 GCF_019175285.1 Sceloporus undulatus
TATTTCAAATCCTCAGCAATTGGAATAAAGATCTGGATAGATAACGTATCACCATTATCAAAGCCTTACATCTATTCACCACTCCCACCTTTGTTACCTAGTTCTTTTGTGTGTGCATGAACACTTATATGTATGTGTCTGTGTGTTTTGCTTTACCCCTAAATAAAACACAAAAACCTATTTCAAATGCCTCTGAAGATCTGTTTGATTCAGGACCTGCTATAGATTGGTTGAGTCCAGAGGTCACTATTGCCCCAGTAAAACTATTTCGTTCTATTGAGCTAAGTACCAAACTCCCCTAAAAGCATAGGACTTGCGTCCCACAAAATTCCAGAATTGGCAATTTAGGATTTGATATTTAGAAACCTTACAAAGTGGAGAACAATAGTGACTCACTAAAACTAGAAATTTCACGATTCTGCAGGAAGTTGTTATGACAATTAAATTACGTGTGAAAGGGAACTAGGAATCGTAGTACAGCACAAGTTGAACATGTGTCAACAGTGTTATGCAGCAGCTAAAAAGACCAATATGATCCTAGGCTGTATCAATAGGAGTATAATGTCAAGATCAAGAGAAGTAATAGTGCCACTCTATTCTGTTTTGGTCAGGGCTCACTTGCAGTGATCCTGTGTCCAGTTCTGGGCAACACAATTCAAACAGATGTTGAGAAGCTGGAGCATGTCCAGAGGAGGGAAACCAAAATGGAGAACGGTCTGGAAACCATGCTCTCGCAGGAATGACTTAAGGAGCTGGGTATTTTTAGCTTAGAGAAGTGAAGGTTAAGAGTGGATATGACAGCCCTGTTCAAATATTTGAAGAGATGTCATATTCTGGATGGAGCAGGCTTGCTTTCTGCTACTCCAGAGAAAAGGACCTGGA
>NW_024813251.1:982-2510 GCF_019175285.1 Sceloporus undulatus
GGCTTGCTTTCTGCTACTCCAGAGAAAAGGACATGGAACAATGGATGCAAGCCAGAGGGACAAGAGATTCCACTTAAACTTTAGGAGGAACTTCCTGAGAGTAAAAGCTCTTCAACAGTGGAATATACTCCCTCAGAGTTTGGTGGAGTCTCTTTCTTTGGAGGTCTTTAAACAGAGGCTGGATGGCCATCTCTTGGGGATGCTTTGAATGTCTATTCCTGCATGGCAGAGGACTGAACCGGATGGTCCTTGTGGTCTATTTCAACTATTTGATTCTAAAATTCTAAAGTGGAATCATAGCACTCTGACAGTGAATGATGAAAGGGCCCTCAGTCTTCACAGGAAGGGCAATGGATTCAGGTTCCTTACCCACAGAGGCCACATTCGCATAATTCTCTATCATCACAGAATTGTACATCAGTTTCTGCTTTTTTGTCAACAGTTTCCATTCCTCCTCGGTGAAATACACTGCCACATCCGCAAAGGTCACCTGCAACAGAAAATAGCCCTCATCCAGAAAATGACTAACAAAAGGGGAGCAAATATTATTTCAACACTTCAGAATTCAGTCCAGGAAATAAACTTTAAATTCTGCAAGCAAGAAAAAGCTACAGCCTTTGAGATCCAGTTTGTCTCGAATCCTTTCAGTATAATATATAATATGATAAACAATATAAATTAGGCCATTTCTGGAATATTATTGATTGATTAAGATACTGACTATCCCAACACGTATAGTACATTTAGTCACCAATGAATCATTTAGCCATATCTCACCTAATTTCAGAGGCAAATTTCATTTTTTAAAAACAGTTCTGGGTAGTACTCTGGGCTTCAGGGCCACTGGGCCCACCCTCAATTTAAGTCCAGAGATATTCTTCCATATCCCCCAGCATTTCACAGATTGGGAAAGAAAGACTCATGTGGACAAGCAACACCAGAAGACGGTCCAGATGGCTAAAGTTGTTAATTATAATGATCACACAAGTGAGGAAGGGTACAGAAGTTTGTTTTTGCTCCGACTCCTGGCAAAGGAAAGATCCTGCCCCCTTCCCTCCTCCCCTCTCCCCTCTTTTGAGTTGATGGGATGCACACTCTTTTGAACTTGGAATACATTTTGCAGCAACTGAACTGACCTGAGGAGAAGGGGGAAAGTGGGAGGAGGAGAGAGAAATAGGAAATTTTCAAAGCCCCTGAAAAGATGAGGTGACAGAGGATTAACCAGGACTCTCTCTGCCAAATTGCGACAGTATGTTCTCTGCTTGCTTTCATGAGCTGGCCCAGACACAGATGAAACTAACAGTCAGGATGGCAACTTACCAAAGAGTTGTTGTACCTCTGAAGCCTCTTTCTGTTGGAGCCCAGCTCCCTCTGCTTGGCCTTTGTGTTGGCCATCATGTGGGAAGGGGGATCCTGGTGGCCCTGCACTTCGGTCACTTCCAACAAAAGACACTCCAAAGCCGTGTCCAAAGTGTCCAAGATGAAGTTCCTGAGAAAAGAGACAAGGGTTAGGCTTGGTTTGGCCAGA
>NW_024813252.1:0-2510 GCF_019175285.1 Sceloporus undulatus
AGGCAGACCTAATGGCCACTGACTCAGCTTTCCTCTTCCTCCTCCTCCTCCTTCTGTGGCCCAATTCTGCCCTGGCCTTCAGGCACCCTTCCTCCGGCTCCTTCCTCCTCCTCCTCCTCCTCCTCTCCCCCCTCCTCCTCCTTAGGATGGCTGGCCTGGGAGGAACTAGGAAGGGAAGCGGGGCAGGCACACGCGCGCGCGCGGAGGGAATGGGGAAGGCGCGCGCGCGCACGTGGAGGGAATGAAGAAGGCGCGCGTGCGCGGAGGGAATGGGGAAGGTGCGCGCGCTGCCACTGGCCCCTACTGAGGCCTGGGCAGCGAGCAAGCCCTCCCAGTGGGGGCGCGGTGGCAGCGGCGCTTCTGCCGCTGGCTCGCCGAGGAAGAGGAGGAAGGTGGAGCCGGAGGAGGAGGAGGAGGAGGTGGGTCGGCGCCGCAGCAGCCGCATTAGCGGCAGCGGCAATGGCCGGAGCGGACCCCCCAAACCGGGAACAAGGCACGGGTGGGGGCCCAAACCGGACCGTGACCGGGAGGGGCCCCCCGAAACCGTGAATGGCACGGGGGCCGCCGGGTTATGGCAAGCCTAAGCAGAAAACATGCTTGCTCCCTCATCAATATGACATCCCTTCAAATATTTAAACAGGGCTTTCATATCACCTCTTAACCTTCTTTTCTCCAGGCTAAACATCCCCAGCTCCCTAAGTCGTTCCTCATCCTGGAGAGAAGTGACCAGTGGGGTCCCACAGGGTTTGGTCCTGGGCCCAGTGCTATTCAACATCTTTATCAATGACTTGGATGACAGAATTGGGGGCATACTTATCAAATTTGCAGATGACACCAAATTAGGAGGAGTAGCTAATACCCCAGAGGACAGGATGAAAATTCAAAATTACTTGAATAAACTAGAAAGCTGGGCCAAAGCTAACAAAATGAACCTCAACACAGAGAAAGGCAAGGTACTGCACTTAGGTAGAATAAAATGACATCCATGGATATAGGATGGGGGCACCTGGCTGAATGAGATTACATGGGAAACGGATCTAGGAGTCCAAGTAGACCACAAGTTGAACATGAGTCAACAGTGCGACATGGAAGCTGAAAAAGACAATGTGATGTTAGGCTGCACCAAGTGTCTAGATCAAGGGAAGTAATAGTGCCATTCTAGTCTGCTTTGGTCAGGCCCCACCTGGAATAATGCTGTGTCTAGTTCTGGGCACCACAATTCAAAAAGGACATTGAGAAACTGGAGCGTGCCCAAAGGAGGGCGACTAAAATGGTGAAGGGCCTGGAAACCATGCCCTATGAGGAACAACTTAGGGAGCTGGGGATGTTCAGCCTGGAGAAGAGAACGTTAAGAAGTGATATGATAGCTCTGTTTAAATATTTGAAGAGGTGTCACATTGAGGTGGAAGCAAGCTTGTTTTCTGCTGCTCCAGACACTAGAGCACAGACCAATGGATGCGAGTTCCAGGAAAAGAGATTCCACCTTAACATTAGAAGGAAGTTTCTGACAGTAAAAGCTATTCGACAGTGGAACACACTCCCTTGGAGTGTAGTAGAGTCTCCTTCTATGGAGGTTTGTAAACAGATGTTGGATGGCCATCTGTCGGGGATACTTTGATTGAGAGTTCCTGCATGCAGGGGTTGGACTGGATGGTCCTTGAGGTCTCTTCCAACTCTATGATTCTATGATTCTAAGTGACAGGGATGTACCAGTTATGCATATCGTCTAATAGTCCTGATTTGGCAATGACAGTCCCAACTAATCCTCTGCCATCCCACTTTTACAGCTGCTTTGCAAATGTCCCAGTTTCTCTTTCCTTTTACTGCTTTCCCCTTCATCCTCAGCTTACTTTCATTGCTGCAAACTGAGGTCAAAGTGCAAAAGTACCTTGCACTGAATTAACATAGCAGGGGAGAGAGGAGAGGAGGAAACAGGATATTGCTTTTCCCACTCAGCTCAGGCAAAAGCAAACTGTTGCAGCCTCTCTTAGCTTATCTGTTCTTCTTTGTTAATTATTTTTCACAACATGACCACACTCTTTCTCACATATGTCCCCATTTTCATATATGAAATGTTGAAGGCTTGGTTATGAGCTGCACTGGGGGTATAACAACCAGACCATAAGAATATTCCGTGTGTGTGTGTGTGTGTTTGTGTGTGTGTGATTATTAACCTTGGCTGCATCTATGCAGATTTAAATCTCTTTAGCTATGACTCAATGCTATGGAATTCTGGGATTTGATGTTTTGTGAAATATTTAGCCTTCTCTTTCAGAGACCACTACAAATCCCAGGATTCCATAGTAGGCAGCCAGGACACATAAAGCTGTGTCAAACTGCATTAGTTCTGCAGTGTGGCAGCAGCTCTTGTCTCTTTTTTCACGTACAAAGTAATGTTTCTTTTTTTCTTTTTCCCTTGACTTTTAGGGACAAAAAATCCTTTCTTGGGGACATCTTACAAGCTTCCTTTTCTATGCTGAGGCCTTTAGCTATCTCTAGAGAAACCACCC
>NW_024813253.1:0-2510 GCF_019175285.1 Sceloporus undulatus
AGCGGAGTGAGTGTACATTGTATTATCACACCGGTGCATACCATGCGAATTCAACAATTCAAATTGAGACCCTTGCGTGTGCTCAGTGGGGCTCTGAACGCATCCTGAACCTTTGCACTTCCGTCGTTAAGAAGGGAGTCTGGTTCCACTTTCACATGAATGGTATCCTCACGTGAATGACTGCTTCATGTTTCTTCCTCCCTTCTGTTTTCCCATCCCTGGCAGCCAAATTCAAAGGGGTCCTCTGTGTCAGAGCCCCCATCCATTTCAGCCACATCTACATCTATCTTCCCATCATTCTCCTCATCTATTTCATCTACATCTCTCCTTCCCTTTGTAACAGTTGCCTTCTCTTACGTTACATCCACACTGGGGAGATAATCCGGTTTAACTCCACTTTAACTGTCCTGGGTCAGTGCTATGGAATTCTGGGAACTGTAGTGTCGTGAGACATTGAGCCTTCTCTGCCAGAGAGCTCTGGTGCTTCAGCAAACTAATAACTTATTATTTTCCAGTTTTTCCATGCACACAAGCAGCCTTCCCCAACGGCATCGGAAACAGACGCTTCCCCCCTCCTCTCCAGCATGTCTCCTGTTCACATTAAAATGTGAATACATTAATTCCCCAATAGTTCTCTGCCCTTTCCCCAGCAATGGAAGCAGGGGGTGGGGGGAGCACTGGAAGCAAATGGGGCAAAATTGCAGCCTTGGAGGTTTTGGGGGGGGGGGTGTACCAGGATGGAAGCAAAGTTGCATTCCACACTAGACCAATTCGGAGTGAAATCGAAGGGAGCTTGAATGCGAATTCTGTGAATTACTTTTTTCCGAATTCATCAAAATGAGGAGTCACTTTGGATTCATTGCAGAAGCACCATGGAAGGAGCTCCCATAGAAAGGAACCAGGTGTGATAAAACACTCACATTATAACGTGAATCCGCATCGTTGGACCCGCAGTCACGCTGGATCTTAGCTCCAAAAATCTCAGTATGATAAGGGCTGATGTTCTTGTTAGCTGCCAATTCAGCCCCAACTCATAGCAACACAGGGGGTCTTGGAGATGTGTGAGATATCTCCAAGACCCCCTATCCTCCTCTGCTCTGCTTAAGTCTTGTAGAATCATGCCTGTGATCTTCCTGATTGAGTCTATCTATCTGGCGGACTTACTCTCTTCCTTCTGTCTTCTACCTTTTCTAGTATTATTATTACTAATGAGTTGTGCCATATCATGATGTGGCCAAAGTACGACAGTATCAATGTAATTATCTTGGCTTCCAGGGAAAGTTCAGGCTTGATCTGTTCAAGGACCCGTTTGTTTGTCTTTTTGGCTGTCCATAGTATTCTCAGCATTCTTCTCCAGCACCATGTGTCAAATGAGTTGATTTTTCAATTGACTTCCTTCACATTCCAGCTCTCACATCTGTACAAGTTGATGGCAAACACAATGGATTGGATGATTGCTCAGTTGTATTTCTTTACTCTTTACATCTTTTGTTGTAGCAAGGCAAATATACCTCTTAGTTTTAACAATTTAAATCTGATACTTGTCATCCAGTGGTTTGATGGGTTTTATCTGTCCCTTCTTCATCCCAGCCAACTTCCCTAGGATTAGAGGTTTTTGCTCCCTGACTTCTCTGCTTCTACAGTATGCTTGGGAAAGAGTTGCTATGTGTTCTGCCATACTAGTTAGTCAATCATAATTGCCTTCAGGAAACCAGAAATGGAGGTATGGAGCTCACAGGTTATGCTAAATTATATATAGTTTTGAATTCAATTGGCACTTTACAAAGGGATAAAGCTTTTCTCTGTGTATGCAGGGTTAATGGATCTATCTAGGCAAACAAGGCCACACAGCAATACAATGGTAAAGCACAGAACTCTGGCCCTGGAAACATGGGATGGTTGCCAGAGCGTAGACTAAGGATTATGCTAGGAAAAGATGGCAACAAACAGTAACAGAACCATGCCTAAGGTGATTCCTAGAGCTGAGACACACAAATGTGAGTGTGTCCAAACAGAAAGATCAGACAACTGCTATCTAATCTTCAGGGTGATTATGGGGTTCCAGATTAAGGGTTACAAAGGATTCAGTGATACAGAGTATGAACTCAGGATGAATCAGAACAAAGAAAGTAATAATTTGGCTCAGGAAATATAAGAAAGTGCAGAGAGAATCCTTGTCATTTGATTGACTTAAATGTAGAATATGCATAACAAATGTATCAGTAGGGTCACCCGAATGGTATCTAAATCTGTAAATCTATCCATGAGAGCACTTCTGGATTTGGCAAAAAAACAAAATACCCCCCCCCCCCCATGCCCGGACACGGCAGGGGTGCGGCAAAAAACCGGGAAAAGCCCGGTTGCAGCGGGGTTGCTGGGCAACCCTGAGGCCTCGCTGGCCTCCTCTTCCCCCACCGCGCATGGCCGCGCGGAGAAAAAGGAGGACAGCGAGGCCTGAGGCGGAGGAGGCTGCAGGGAGGCGGCGCCTCTTGGGCGCAGCCGCACCAACC
>NW_024813254.1:0-2509 GCF_019175285.1 Sceloporus undulatus
AGAGGCAAGTTTAACTAGGGGAGCATTCAAAGATTCAGACTATAAGAAAAGCAATGTAAATAAGATTGCTCATTAATCAAATGGTTATTGGATAGATTAAATGGCCTGTTTGTGCCTAGGAACCAAAGGTGGTTTGCAGATATGTTAACTCTGGTCTGAATATTAATAGCAAACAAATTGGAACAATCCAGATGGTAACATCTTTGCAAAAATTGGAGAATTAATATTTTGCACAGAGATCTGTATCTGATAATATCATTGTGCTAATGTGATTGTGCCGGCACAAGGCTCATTCTGCTAGGGTTTGCACATTTTTAGATTGAATGCAAGAGTGATATCCAGTACTGTTTGGTTGTGCAGCCTCTTGCATCTTGGTACAGTTCACCTCAACTTTTATTGCTGTAACCTGCCCGGATTCCTTGTGATTGGGATGGCTATAAATAAACAATTTATTATTACTATTATATTATAACCATACTGCTGGGGATTTTCACTATGTCAGCATTACATTGGATTTAGGCCAGAGCATTAATTCATAAGATTTCTTTTTACAATAAAAATTTGGGAGGACCAAATTCTTTTTAAAATGCTATTTTATTTTGGAACAATGGGATAAATTGATTTTTTTAGTGGGTTTTTTGGGCTATGTGGCCATGTTCTAGAAATTTTTTCTTCCTGACGTTTCGCCAGCATCTGTGGCTAGTATCTTCAGAGAAATTTGTTCAGTACTAGAGAAGATGATACTATGGTATTACAGTATAACTAAGGATGTCTTAAGACATACTATGTAAGGATTGGTGGTTTATATCTAATTTTGTAACTAGTTTTAATTCTCTGGTTTTTTAAATCCCCTTGACAACTATGTTTTATGTAAAATTTTAATAAATAAAAATCATACACAGACATAAACAGTGGTGTCATTGGGAGGGTGCAGGGGTGAGAGCCACAGCAAGTGACACCCCAGAGGAGGGGTGACACTCAGTTGGGCCCTCCTTTACCTTCAGTGCAGGAAGGGTGAGCCTTCCACACCAGTTGTCACCATAGGTAGTCATGCACATGCATGCACACACACTCACATGCATGTGTCTGTGTATAAGTTGAGGTATCCTCAACTTATGTACTGCTTTTCCAGGGGGACTGCAATGCTGTCTAGAACAGGATAAACACATAAGAATCACTTACCTATGAGACCTCTGTCTTGTTGTGATTCTGTTTATTCACCCTCATTTATAAATCTAGACAGTTGGTTTACCAGATGATTACCAACTAAAGTCTGTGTTAGCACATGCACAACCTCACCTAATTCAGATGTTTCAGTGTACTGTTGCCATTTTACTCCAAATCCCATATTAATCTCACCCAGCGGTTTCATATAGACCAGTGCTACTCAAAGTGCAAGTGGAAGGCAGTAGAAAAAGAAGAAGGCAAAGCTACAGACTTGAATTTGTAAGACCTGAGCAGTGGCTCAGTCCCTCCACCATCAGAAGCATTGTTTGTGGGGACATAAGAGAGAGCCTTCTCAATGGTTTCCCCTAGACTCTGAAGTCTCTCCTCAGGGAGGCCAGAACGGTACCCTCCATGTTGTCCTTCCATTGGCAAGCTAAAATCTTTTTATTCCAACAAGTGTTTAAAATGTTTTTGATGAATGGGCAAGGGGGAGCTGTATTGTTTTAACTGAACTGGTTTTAATAGCTTTTTATCTTTTGAAAATTGCATTTTATTCTTTTAACTCGACAGGTTTGAATGGTTTTAATGCTGTGAATAATTTAATTCTCTTTTCATGTTTACTTTTTGCATGTGTTTAATTGTATTGTCCTTTCAAATTGTGAGTCACATTTAGTCTCAGTTTTGGGAGAAAAGCAGTATGCAAATAAATTTAACAATCACAACAGCCCACTGGAGCTCCTGGAGTGCTCTCATTCATAGGGTTGCCCTAGAACGGTTAATGCTGATTTGATGGGAAATAACAACCAAATCTGGAAGTGATGGTCTGTTGACTGGTACTGGTCTGTGAACTATTGGTTAGTAGCCCATGGCAAGGTTCCAGGAATGAAACAGTTGTAGCAACTGGACACTAATATGGTACTGGTTCCTGGCACATTAGAAGAAAAAGTTGGTGATACACCAAATCAGATAGCCTGAGCAGTAATGATACAGAGTCCAGTTAACTGATGTAGACTGCATTTAACAACAATTAAGTTTCAGTTGCCACATTAAACTGTGACTAATTGCAATTAAAAGCAAAAGCCTCCTAATTTTTCTTGATGGCCATGATGGAGAGCATGTGAGAGAATGTGAACCCAATACTTCCTGCAAGTTGTTCTCCTCATACTAAACTATATTTTAATGAGGCAGCACAACATGGCCAGAGTATTATCGGCCATTGTTGTCACAAAATAAGCCTGAACTGTTGATAGGTGAGTACTAGATATGATGTGATACAAACCTGATTTTTTAATTATTTTTTTTTTGGAGCAACTAAAGGCTCTGGAGACCAGCCAGAAACTAG
>NW_024813255.1:0-2509 GCF_019175285.1 Sceloporus undulatus
TTTTAGAAAAAAACTCAAGACTTTTCTTTTTCAACAAGCTTTCCCCCATGTATCCTGATATTGTTTTCCCTCGATATGCACATTGTTTTATCCAGCTAGTTTGTATTGGGTTTTAATAGTTGTATGGTTTTAATAGTTTTTAATTGTAATTTTAGTAGTTTTATCATCTGATTATGATTGTAATATGTTGTATTTTATTTTGAATTTATTTGTTTTGTTCTGTTGTACACCGCTTTGATCTATTTTGGAAAAGTGGTCTATAAATAAACTGTATTATTATTATTATTATTATTATTATTATTATTATTTAATTTGTTCAGGAGCCCATTTGTGTGTCTTCTTGGCTGTCCACTGTATTCTAAGAACTCTTCTTCAGTACCACATTTCAAATGAGTCATGTCTGCTCCCTTTACTACTGGCTTTCACATCCGTACATGGTAACTGGGAATACAGTGGCCTGGACGATTCTGACTTTAGTGCTCAGTCATATGTCTTTGTTTTTCAATATCTTGTCCAATTCTTTCTTAGCTGCCCTTCCCATTCCTGGCCTTATTTTTTGACTGTAGTCTCCATTCTGGTTAATGTTTGATCCTAGATATGGGAATTCTTTAACTATTTCAATTTCTTGTTGTCTAGATTGAATTTCTGTATTTCTTCTGTGGTCTTTATTTTTCTTTATGTTCAGCATCAGACCTACCTTGGCACTTTCATCTTTGAACTTCCTTTTTAACTGTAAAAGAAATGTTACTCATTACTAAAAAAAGTAACAGATCTATTTTGAGATCTGTTTTTGCTTTCTCATTCACTCCATGTATCACATTACAAGTAAATTTCTTACATACCTCACATTATTTCCAAAATTGCTGAAGAAAATAGGTGAGTTTATTTTTTTACACAATTCTTTTTGTGGAAGGATTAACTATTGCCCCGACATATAGTGGATTCAAAGGGATTTACAAATGTGTGTCCATATAATCATTAGATTATATGACTGTTATTAACAATTTGAAAAATCAAGGAAAATCCTAGTCTATCAGTTTGCCCCAAGACATTTTACAGCCTGAGACAAAGGGCAAAATGGTGTATTTATTCCATATACAGAAGCTGACAGGACAAGTAGTTAGATCTTTCAATAGCATCAACAGGAATCCTCTAGTAAATCTGATAGCATGATTGTAGTTTAGGAAATGTAAGACAGGCACAGGCACACACACTCACCCCAGTTTAGTAAGAGAGTTGATAGTAAGGAATCATCTAAATGCAAAATGCACTGCTCATTCAGAACCCAAGTGAATAAACTGGACATATCTCTTCAAGTCGATGTGGTGGAATGGATGTGTATCTCCAATATGGGGCCATAAATTGTTATGCACAGCTAGTTGCACATGACAAAAACAGGATTGGGGACATTTTGTGTTGATTCTGCACTTTTCCTGCGACTAATGAATTTCTCCTGAGGTTCTCCCAAGAGAAATCGACTGTGTGAGATAGTGGAGTGTTATAAATGAGTTTGTGGCAATGGCAACCACTTCTTAGCAGTTCTTCTGTTTTCACTTAGCAAGGGTTTTGTTTTTAACACGATAGGTGCTCCACATTCTCATTTGTGTAATTCTTCCAGGCAGGACTGTATTGTCATGTATCGTCTGGGAGATCGACCTCCCTCTTCATGTTATGAATTTATTAAGTACTTGGGGAAAGGTACTCAGCGCTATAAAGGATTCCGTTTGTAACTTTGCAGCCCACAGGCAAGACAAAGTTCCTCTCAGAGAAAGAATGGATGTGCCATGTAGCTCTCCAATAAAATAAATTTTGTATCTGGCAGGCCGTAAAGTGCTCAGGCATCATGAAAGCTATTTCACAGGATTAAGAATTATTTCCTGAATAGCCTGCACAAACAACAGTAGTTCCAGTCTGAGGCACTTCATATGTTTCAGAGAGAGTTCTAAAGTATAAAAATGAGGCTGGAAAAGACTGGAATCTCTGAGCTGTGATACTAGCGATTCCAGCCAAAGGCTAGGCAAAGCAAAAGAACAAACTGTCCTCTTTCCCCCTCTGGCCCTTTGCTTTGCAAACCATGAAGGGTTAATAGACTTCCTTCACAGTTTACACTCTTTTGAGCTTTGGATTAGCTAAAATGACACTTTTTTCCCCTGCCAGCTGTTGTGACCACTCAATCTACTTCCATCTTTATTCTCCCATCCCATTTTCCTTAGACACAGCTCTTTAGACAGGCCTGTTTTCCTATTTCACAGCCTGACCCATGGTGTGCAAATGCGTTTTCTTCCAATGTGGTTTAGTTTAGTTTAGTTTTCAAAGAAAGGAGAAGCAGAGGAAGGGAGGAGAGAAAAATGGGAGAAGAAAGAAGCACAAGAGAAATATACATTGGAAAAGAAAAGGCCCATGTGTTGAAAGTTAACACAAAACATAAAGTTAACATAAAACTGGGTTTCAGATTGAAAAGTGCTGAAAACAATACCTTTTCACCCTACCCAGGTTTCTGTAAATGTTG
>NW_024813256.1:0-2509 GCF_019175285.1 Sceloporus undulatus
GAATCCTAATCCCTTGTTTGCAGCTGGCTGCCAAAGCTAGTGTAACTTTCCAGTTTGTAGGCATCTGTGCACGAATAATAAAGCTCTTGCTTGCTAGTGCAGCAAGTTTTTAGAGTCTAAGGAACTTTGTGTCTTAAGCCTAGAAAATGTCTATGCATTTTTGGAGTACATTATATAAATGGAGAATTCCCATAGAAAAAGGAATTAGTTATCAAGGATATGATGCATGAAAAATAAAGCTTGCAGATCAGTAAAATGTAAGCATTAAAACAGCACAAGAGAAGCCAGTATGATTAAGCCAAACAGTAAAGAGCATAAGAATGGAAAAGATCATTAGTGGCATGAAGAATTTACTAAATAGGATGATGGGACAGATTTTGTGAAGGAGCTGAAGCTAGCAAAATAGAATAATTAGAAACACTACTACAAATGAGTGTTAAACTTGTAAGCATCTTAGCAATAATTGCTTAAAATGGATGCTGAATATGGGCTGAGAACATAGAGATTGCTTCCTTTTTAGAACTGAAAGGATGAATTAGAACTTGAAGAACTCTTAGTGTGTTTTGTTACTCAAATATGGAGTACGCCCCTTATGAGCTCCGCTTTGTTGATTTTATGTTCCGAAGCAATGCATCCTGAGTATGCCCAAGAAACTCAAATTCATTCTTCTTTTGGCAGTACATAAAACCATTGAGGAAAGAACAACAGAATCAAATATTGAAAATGTGTTTTCTACATGAGCAAGACAGGTTTCAGTTTTATGAAGTCTGAGGAAGAATATTTGCGTAGAAGTGCATGGAAGCCAAGTCTCTTCACACAGTTGGAGTTTGTTTGGGTCTCCCATGAACTGTAAGGTCGTTGTGATGCAGAGCTAGAAATATGAAAACCTCTCTGGCTAGAACCCTGTTGATTACTATAGTAGCATAAAATTAGTTGCACAAGTATTTGTGTTCTCTCAGAGAGTGTGGTCGCCATTGCGGCCAGTCATTTGGTGTGTACACAAACAGCCCTGCTTTTCACTCTTGACTTTGTGGGTGGGGAGCTAGATTGTTACTCAAGAAGCTGTGATTTCTTTTAAAGCACAAAACCAAGGGGGGAAAATAATGTTTTTGCTGAAATGTAAGAAGAAGGATGAAAGAGAGAGATCCCAATGAAAAATTCTGAGTTAGTCTTTCATAAACTCTTCCCCAGCATCTCAGTTTATGTCTTCTTCAATACATGCTGCCTTTATTTCATTATAGATAGTCTTTAGTACATGTAATCTTTGTAAAGATGTTGTAAAATTAACTGTTTATCGTTTTGCTTTTAGATAAATATCTATAAACAATGGTGAGAAAATAGCATTGTTACAGTAGATGTGCAATCCTTCTGCCTTAGGGGATATCCTTGCATTATTCACTAGTGTATTCGTGATCTCCTATATGCTATTTTCTCTAGAAAAACTTGTGTAGTTCAGATGTCATATGTTAAGAGGCTGCATCCTCTTCCAAGGTGCAGGTCATCAAGCATGGTTAATCCAGCCAAAATTAAGCAAAATGTTGTATACTACAAGTATAGCAAGATCTCATCATTTAGAATTTTATCTACCAAATGTAAGTCACAGTGGGCCAAATAGACAAGCCAAAATAAAGCTGCTTCGGGTCACTTTGGAGGTTTGCTGTTTAAATGACACATGTCGCTTAAGAGGCCAGAAGCTGCACCAAAGCCATGCTCCAGTCCTTAGGATCGGAGCGTGGCTTTGGCATGGCTTCCAGCCTCTTAGGACACATGCATCATTTAAACAACATACCTCCAAAGTGACCAGAAGCAGCTTTATTTTGGCCTGTCTGTTCAGGCCCAGTAAGAAAATGAAGTATGGATATTTCTTAGCCACCTTCTGCTGCATGTGGCCTGACAGTCCTTTCCTTTAAGTCTACAACTAGCTTCTCTTTGTCAATAATTTATGATATTACACTTTGATCCCAAAAAGCAGATCAGACAGAGGGAGATGTAGTTAGAAATAAGCCTATGGATAGTGGTATGATAAATGGTGAACATCAGGCAGTAATCACCTTTTAAGAAGAACATCCCTGAAAAGATTATGCACTTCAAAATATTATCCCTCTCCTACTTTATTTATGCTGTTCTGTTTCCTTCTTGATGATTTCATTTTGCTTCTCAGACAAAAGTCCTTTAAAGTAACGTCTTATATGTTCAATATTCAGTAAATCAATAAAACAATAATGAATAAAATTTAGTACATTGGTCACTTATCTTCAAGTGTTGCAGGTGCATTTAGAGAATAGGCTTTGGCAATTTCTCCTTGTTTCTCAATATCTTATTTGCCAACTTTAATTAATGTTGTTGTTGGTTCCTGCTCTATTGCTGCTCAGGTCTTTCACCCAAGACATTGAACTTATGATCTTGCATTACATTGACCATTGTGAAGAAATCAGCTCTAATTTGAGATGCTCTGCTCTCAACTGTGTGGGCTACTTCCTCCGAATAGGGGCATGACCTCTTCATGTTA
>NW_024813257.1:0-2509 GCF_019175285.1 Sceloporus undulatus
TCTATCTATCTATCTATCTATCTATCTATCTATCTATCTATCTATAATTACTAGCTTAGTAGATGAAGGGAATGCTGTGGATATAGCATATCTTGATTTCAGTAAGGCCTTTGACAAGGTCCCCCCATGATATTCTTGTAAACAAGCTAGTAAAATGTGGACTAGACAATGCAATAGTTAGGTGGATTAGTAAGTGGCTGACCAGCTAAAACCCAAAAGTTGTTCATCAATGGCTCCTCTTCATCTTGGAGAGAAATGACCAGGATTCTGTCCTGGGCCCAGTACTATTCAACATCTTTATCAGTGACTCGGATGAAAGAAGAGAGGGCATGCTTATCAAATTTTCATATGACACCAAATTAGAAGGAATGGCTAATACACCAGAAGACAGGATCAAAGTTCAAAATGACCTGAATAGATTAGAAAGCTGGGCCAAAACTAACAAAATGAATTTCAACACAGAAGTTACTGCAGTTAGGCAAAAAATGAAATGCATAGATATAGGATGAGGGACATCTGGCTTAACAAGACTAAATGTGAAAGGGATCTAGGACACTTAGTAGACCACAACTTGAACATTAGTCAACAGTGTAATGTGGCAGCTAAAAAGTCCAATCCAGTTCTTGGCTGCATCAACAGAAGTAAAGTGTCTAGATCAGGGGAAGTGATAGTGCCACTCTAGTCTGCATGGTAAGGCTTCACCTGGAATATTGTGTCCAGTTTTGGGCACCACATTTCAAAATTGATGTTACAAGCTGGAGCATTTTCCAGAGGAGGACAACCAAAATGGTGAAGGGTCTGGAAACCAGGCCATACGAAGAGAAGCAAGCTTCATTTATATGCCGCTTCATACCACCTAAGCAGTGTCTAAGTGGTTTACAACTGTAAGCTAATTTGCCCCCAACAATCTAGGTACTCATTTTAGCGACCTCGGAAGGATGCAAGCCTGAGTCAAGCTTGAGCCCTTTTGCTGGTCTTGAACTCGCAACCATGTGTTTTTGAATGACTGGCTGCAGTACACAGGCATTTAACCACTGTGCCACCAGGGCTCCCTAAGAGAGACTTAGGGAGCTGGATATGTTTAGCCTGGAGGAGAGATGGTTAAGAGATGATATGATAGCCCTGTTTAAGTATTTGAAGGTGTCATATTGAGGATGGAACAAGCTTATTTTCTGCTGCTCCAGGGAATAGGACACTGAACAATGGATGCAAGCTACAGGAAAAGAGATCCCATGCAACATTAACAGGAACTTCCTGACAATAAGAACTGTTCAACAGTGGAACACACTCCCTGGGGAAATGGTGGAGTCTCATTCTTTGGAGGTCTTTAAATAGAGGCTGTTGGTGTGCTTTGTGTGTTCCTGCATGGCTGGAGGTTGGACTGGATGGCTCTTGTGGTCTCTTCCAACTCAATGATTCTACGAACTATTTCTTAACTGCAAATCAGGCAACCATAGAGATGACTGTATACATGGCATCATCTGATGGCCAATATAGAAATCAAATAGACTACATAATTGTGAGCAGAAGAGTCAGGAGAAATTAATTGTCTTACTGGTTTCAAAATTCCAAAATACAGTATTTTCCCAGCATAATCCTATCCATGTTCACTCAGAGGTAAGTCCCAATTTATTCAAATAGACTACATAATTGGAAGTCAAAGATGGAAGAGCTCCATTTTATGAAGGAGTAGTGCTAATATAGAAAAATTACAGTAAAGCTAAAGAAGATTTAGTAATCAACCATCTTGCTAAAATACAAGTTAAAAAATGTTTCTGTTGCATGTAAGGCCCATCCAAGAAATAAATTTGCACTATTAAGTCTAATTAACAGAGAGTCAGAAGCTCTCTCGAACACTGGAAACCTGAAACACTGTCAGGTTAGAATGCAAAAATATACTACTACAAACAAAAAGAAAGCAAACCCCATTGGATAACAGATGAAACTCTTCAAACAATTAAAGACAGATGCAAAGCAAAACATTACAGAAATAGGGCCAGAATCCTGAATGCCTCTGTTCAGCAACTTGTGCACAGGGACAAAGAAAATTACTATAATAATTAATGCAGAGAAACAGAGACAACAACAAAAAAGAAAGAACCAGAGACCTCTTCTACAAGATGTAAAAAATCCAAGTGAAATTTAAATCTTGAATGGGGATGCTATACAGCCAGTAAGAACACACTGTATAATCAAGAAGAAATAAAAAGATGAAGAACAATTTGAAGATGAACACACAGTTTTAGAAAGTGAAGCAGAAGCTGCAGTCATAGTACTAGTGAGAAATAAATCACCTGGAACAGATGGAATACCAATTCAGTTGTTTCAAGCCACAGAGACAAAATCAACTTAAGTTCTAACTAAAATCTATCAACAAAAAGGCTAAAAACCAATGGTTCACAGATTAGAAATGCTCTCTATATAGTCCAGTCCCCAAGAAAGGGGACATCAGGGTTTGCAATAGCCACATCTTCCATGAAAGCAAAGTGATGCTCAAAAGGATGAACAG
>NW_024813258.1:0-2509 GCF_019175285.1 Sceloporus undulatus
CAAATAAAGACATGATAAACATGCCAAAATCAGGACACGCTTCATCCTAATGCAGACTCAGCTTTTGCCTGTGTGGTGGAAACAGGGTGACCTGACATCTTCCTTTTCCAGGACATGTCCAGCTTCCTTCTGGGAAGAATTCCAAAAGTCTTCCATTTTGACCATGACCAAGAAGCATAAATTTATATTTATATTAATGTTTTTAGCTTTTATTTTGTAATGCCCTACATTTTCCTTCAGCATCCTACATTTTGCAGTACCTTGTCCTCCTTTGCACTTAAGACATCTGGTCTCCCTGGATGGAAAGAATTCTATTAAGACAGAAAGAGGTCCCTCTCTCTTCTCCAATTCCTTTCAGCAGCATACTAGCCATGGTTAAAAATGGAAGGTGGCAGCTGCTTCCTATATAGCTCCCCTCTCTCCCTAAAGCCCTCTCTGCTTAGGAAGACTCTGCTATGCAAAACAGACATAAAACCAGTCTCTCCTAAGTGTATGTTAATACTGAGTATTAGAAGTTAAACCACAAAGTTGTCTTTTGCATTCAACTGCTAAATCTAATGTGCATTCATTTGCATTCTTTAAAACAGCATAACATCTCAGAATGTAGAATATTTTCAGTATTTTGTTGCTTTCAGGCTGAAATGCTGCAAAAGGAGCTTATTTAAATTTATAGTCGCTTCCAAACCTTTCTTAATTTCATGTTATTACTCTGAAGGACATTGGACAACTCTAATAATCTTTATGTAATCTCTTGCAAAAGATGAAGTAAACAATCTTCATACTTACATAGCATGTATAAGGCGCAAAATCTGAAATATCATGTACAGTGGTGCCTCGGGTTACGAAATTAATTCGTAACGCGGCCGCTTTCGTAACCCGAAAAGCCTTCGTAAGCCGAATTGCCATAGGCGCTAATGGGAAAAAGCCGCGATTCCGTGCGAAAAAGCCGAAAAAAGCACCAAAAGTTTTTTCGTAACCCGAAAAAACATTCGTAACCCGGAACAATAATTCCCTATGGGATTTTTTCGTATCCCGAAAATTTCGTAACCTGGGTATTTCGTATCCCGAGGTACCACTGTACCTTCCTATGTGACCCAGAATAAACAGACCTCAAGTAGCTCAGGGTAAGGGATAGCAATGGTACACTCAAAGCCATCTTGGAGGAAACTGAGTCACCTTCCTGTTTCAGGACTGGAAAATTATTTTAAAGAAACAGGGCCATTGTTCCAAGTTTGCGCCACTGATGAATATGAACTTGCTAGCTACTGGGCCTAGCTAAAATGTTTGTTTAGTAGTTTGGAAATGTTACGTTTTTGGACTACAATTTCCACAATATTCTCAAGACACATTCTGGGAATTGTCCAAAAAGTAGCTCTTCCAAATTCTACAAAGCAGTATATAGTTTGCTATTGACTGCTCATCCTGGTGGAGCAGGAGTTATGGGGGCTTTCTTTTACTCACTCTTTCATGTCCCCCAACAGTCCCAATTACTCCTCTCTCTCTCATCCCACATTTGCAGCTATTTTTAAAATGTCACCGTTTCTCTACCTTCCTTCCACTTTCCCCCTTCCTCCTCAGCTTACTTCAATTGCTGCAAATTAAATTCAAAATGCAAAAGTGGTTTGCACGTGATTCTCTGAGCAATGGGGAGAGGATAGGGCAGAATCTTGCCCTTTCCAGTAGGCTTAGGCAAAAGCAAATTGCTGCAGTCCCACCTAGGTTGCGTGTTTTTCCTCATTAATAACTTTTGCCCTCTTGACCACTTTGATTTGTGTTGGCCAAATGTGTTGCAGTTTTCACCTGTGAAGTGTTGGAGGGCAAGCTGTACTTACCCACATTTGATGCCATGTCTTGAACAAAATGTGTATTGTATCCTGGAAGTAAAAACCTCTTTCCAGGCTGCATGAACAGAAAACATTGGGTATGATTTTGATCTGGGAAATTAATGGTGGCCTGCACAGATATTAAAGGAAATAGCCAGCAATTAATGTTGTGCTTTTTGAGGCAAGGCTTGCACAGAAATGCAGATTAATCATTGAGGGAACCTGGTTAACTGGAGTTTTAAACTCTCAATGCTGTCAGCCTCTTTTCAGTTACTACAGCACTCATGATGGCCCACCCTTCCCAAAGAGGTTTGTGCCTAGTCCTGCTCTAATTTATTTTGGTTAGGTTTACAACATTTTTATGCTAACAAGTCTCCCAGAGCAGCTTACATAAAACCCAGCAAAAACCATTAGAACTGAAGCAACCAGAAAACAGCCAAGTGGGACATCACTATAAGCAGCATAAGAATCAAATTCTGTAC
Organism: Sceloporus undulatus; assembly: GCF_019175285.1. Classification (NCBI taxonomy): domain Eukaryota; kingdom Metazoa; phylum Chordata; class Lepidosauria; order Squamata; family Phrynosomatidae; genus Sceloporus; species Sceloporus undulatus. The sequence continues at coordinate 2,306 of NW_024813258.1, forward strand.
ACATTTGAGCATCCTAATTTGGGTGGCCATTTGGGGAAAAAAAGCATGGAGCTCCTTGGTCTTTAAACATTTTACAAAAGACAGTCTTTCAGGCAAGGTACAATTTGCTAAACTTTCCTCTTCTGCAATATCCTCCCACCCTAAAGAAGGTATTGTGTGTTTTATTTTTCACCCTGTATCCACACTGCAAAAATAATCCAGTTT
>NW_024813259.1:0-1629 GCF_019175285.1 Sceloporus undulatus
CCCTTTCTTTTTTTCTTTCTTCTTGCTCTCTGTTATCTCTGCTTAATCTCTCATAAAAGGCTTTTGCTTGTTCTATTGTACTTATCCTATATCTCCTCTGATGGTAATGAAAGATCACTCCTTCTATCATATCCCATCTGTACAGTATCTCATTCTTACTGCAAAAGAATATTGTTAGGGATTTATATTCCTGTCTCTTTCTAATTATTTGTAATGGTAAATCCTTATAAATTTCCACTATTCTATCTTCCACAATCAATTTTTTCTCATATTTACAATATTTGCTCTCTCATCCTTGAACTTGTAAAACATACCGTAATGTCTCTGTCCAATTTCCTTTCCTTTGCTGTCATTGAGCTAAGTCTAAATATCTTATCAATCTGTGCCTCCATCAAATCCTCCTCAATATCCACATATTTTGCCAGCATAGGTATAATTTTGTCATATATTTGTTCGTCTTGTTCTTCTTTAATTTCCCTAATTTTAATTGCCCTTTCCCTATATCTGACCTGCTGCAGAAGATTACTCTGCATGAACTATTAAGTCGTCAGTGCACCATCCTCACAGTACAGGTGCTCGATCCTTTTTCTCTTTTTCTTTTTTTTTCTTTTCATTAAGCGCCTAACTGTCCAGTGTGTTTTCACTTCTTTAGTAACCAGTTGCTTCGTCACGAAAAAACATATCCAACCTTGAGAAGGATTTATGTGCATCTGAATAGAAGTTGCCCTCCTTTGTTCCCATTACAATGTGACCAAACATCTAACAAATTAATTCCTCTTTTAAAACAAAAAACCTCTTGGTAATTTTCCTGTGTTTTCTTAATTACTTTTTTCTGGGATTTCCTGTCCCAAATTGGATTTCGAACTCCTTGAAATCTCCTGTCAAGATAATTTGTCATTATCAACTTCTCTTAACCTCCGCCAATTTCTATAAAGGTTTCCTTCTTCTCTAATGGCCCATAAACATTAATCAGTACATATTTAACATTATCTATCAAAATCTCCACACAAGAATCTACCGTCTTTATCTTCAGTAGCCTTGCTGCATACCTTTTATTCACAAGATTGCAACTCCCCTCTTCCTTTATTTACTGTGGCACAAAATAATGTCCCCAATTTACTATTCTCAAATATTTTATATCTCCATCTTTTATTTTTGTTACTGTAAACACATAAATCAAAATTATTCTTCCCTAGATACTGCATACATGCTTTCTCTTTCTCTCTTGGCTTATTCCTTTTACATCCACGAAACTATTTTAAGCCCCATTTTCCTTTTAGAGAGGTTTCTTATTTTTTTGTAGACTTTCCTTTCTCCTGAGTAACCTCTTCTGAGCTTTTGTTTCCAAATTGTCAGTATTTTACCTCCTTAATCCCTTATTATCTCTCCTTCCTTGCCTTTTCTCGGGTCTTTTCTTCTCTTTGTCTATTTCACTCTCCTTCCTTCTTGTCCACTTTCTTTATTTTTTCTTCTTGCTCTCTGTTATCTCTGCTTCATCTCTATAAAAGGCTTTTGCTTGTTCTATTGTACTTATCCTATATCTCCTTGATGTAATGAAAGATCACTCTTCTATCTTATCCCATCTGTACAGTATCTCATTCATTATCAAAAGAATATTGTTAGGGATTT
>NW_024813259.1:1654-2508 GCF_019175285.1 Sceloporus undulatus
TATATTCCTGTCTCTTTCTAATTATTTGCAATGGTAAATCCTTATAAATTTCCACTATTCTATCTTCCACAATCAATTTTTTCTCATAATTTCTTTGCAATATTTGCTCTCTCATCCTTGAGTTTGTAAAACATACCTTAATGTCTCTGTCCAATTTCCTTTCCTTTGCTATCTTTGAGCTAAGTCTAAATATCTTATCAATCTGTGCCTCCATCAAATCCTCCTCAATATCCACATATTTTGCCAGCATAGGTATAATTTTGTCATATATTTGTTTGTCTTATTCTTTAATTTCCCTAATTTTAATTGCCCTTTCCCTATATCTGACCTCCTGCAGAAGATTACTCTGTTCCCTTAATTGAGCCTTTTCCAATTCTTCTTTTTTTTTCAGACTTTCCGTTCTTTCTAATACTTCCTCTACCTCCACTTTCACTCCTGATATCTCTTTAGCTAAGTTGTCTATTTTCCCCCCTAATCCATCTAGAGGAAAGGAGATTAAATGATGGTCAGAAAGTGGAAAGTCAGGTGCCAGGTAGTCAGAAATGGCGGAGTTTGCAGCAAGAACCAGGTCAAGACAGTGACCAAGAGAATGAGTTGAAGAGTTGGAGTGTGGTTGGAGGCCAAAAGAAGCCAGGAGAGAGTTAAAGCGAGATGTTGTTGGGTTATTGGAATCATCAATGTGGATATTGAAGTCACCTAGGATCAAAGTGGGGACTGAATCTGAAAGAAAGAATGTCAGCCATGATTCAAAGTCTGAGAGGAACTGGGTGGCAGAACCAGGAGGGCGATAGATGACTGCAACCCGGAGCTGTAGAGGAGAAAAGAGTCTAATAGGATGAAACTCAAAGGAAGAG
>NW_024813260.1:0-2508 GCF_019175285.1 Sceloporus undulatus
ACACCATTTTGCTATGTCATTATATCTAATGGGACTTGAGCATACACTGATTTTGTTATACACGGGGGATCTTGGAACCAAACCCCAGCATATAACAAGGGTCCACTGTATAAAAAATCGGTGTATAAGAAGGGCCAACTGTACTTCTGTTGATGAAGCCCAGAATTGCATTGGGGTGTTTTGTTTTGTTTTTTTGCTACTGTAACACACTGTGCACTCATTGTTAGCTTGTGGCTGACTATGACCCTTAAATCCCTTTCATATGTCCTGCATCCTATATTTGTGCATTTTATTTTTCCTGCCTAGATGTAGTACCTCATATTTATTCCTGCTGAAATTCATTTTGTTAGTTTTGACCCAGCTCTCAAATTTGTCAAGGTCTTTTTGAATTCTGTTCCTGCTCTCTGGGGTATCAGCTACTCCCCCTAATTTGGGCCTCATTCCCACTACATAATAAACCGGTTTGTAAGTGGATCTGAACCAGTTTAAATGGCCCTTGTTCACACTTGCGCCAAGTCCCTGACACAGTTTGTGAAGGGCCCCCCCAGCGTTAAACCCATTTAAAGTACGCCTTACAGAATTACCTGTGTCTTTTGCAATGAATCAGTTCAGCGGTAGTGTGAACAAGCTATGGATCTGAATCAGTTCCCTGTGGCACAGTCAGCCCTGTGACATGACTCTATGTTGAATCAATTCATTGATGAATGTGAACGAAAGTGGAATAAATTGAAATGGGTATGGTTCGATCACTGTTCAAATAGTGTAAAAGTTTGTTCAGCGCTAAATTGCTTCATCAATTCAACTTAAAAAACCAGTTTATTCTGTAGTGGGAATAAGGCCTTGGTGTCATCTGCAAAACTAATATGCCTTCTGTTCCGTCATCCAAATCATGTATAAGGATGTTAAACAATACTAGGCTCAGGACAGAACTATGAGGCATCCCACTAGGCACTTTTCTCCAGGATGAAGAGCAAACATTGGTGAGCACTCAGCCTCTAAATCAACTACAGACCCACCTAACTGTAGCACTGTCTAGCCCATAGTTCACCAAATGGCCTGCAAAGAATGGGGGACTTTGTCAAAAGCATTACTGAAATGAAGATACACTAAGGGACTAAACAGACCGGCTTGAAGAGCCACCATGGGGGTGTTGCGTTTTGATGCTGTGCACCCTGACGCAGACATCAAGCCAGCATCACTCCATGCATCCAACCACACAGCAGGGGGCGTCTACTCCCATAGCGTTTAGACACGCCATGCCAAAGAAGCACCGAAAAGCCACTGCCACATGGCAAGGGTGCCTTTTTGCCAATGCTAAAAGGAGTGGCATTTGCAGTTCTTTTTAGCACCAGCAAAGCACTGGATTGGGGCTGCAGCATGTGGTTGCCCTGGCTCTGATCCAGCGAGAAAAGAGGCAGCGGGACACTGCTTCAAAGGGGCAGTCTGTTGTCCCCCTATATCCACAGCACTCCCCTAACCTACCAAGCTTGTAGTTCTGTTTTTTAAAAAAAGAGAGAGAGAGAGAGAAAGAGAGAGAGAGAAAATTAGTTTGGCATGACTACTTTTTTTTAGAACCTCATGCTTTCTCTTAGCTGCTGGAGCAGCTCAGGCATGCTGCTCCAGTTTCCTGCAAATAAAAGAGAGAGAGAGAGAGAGAGAGAGAGAGAGAGGTCTTCTTCTCTTCTCCCCCTTTGAAGGTGAAGGTGCTGTTTGTAGTAAACAGCACTTTGTAGGGCAAATAAAAGTCACTTCTGGTTTGGAAAAAAAGCCCCTCCCATGGGGCTAAAACAGACCAAGACACTAGAAGCAGTGTATAAAAGTCAACTGCACTGCCTAATCGGTATGGCTAGTCATTTTAGGCAAAACCAACAAAAATAAAATAAATGAGTATATAGTAGTGTAATGAGTTGGGTTCCTGCCATGAAACAGATGGATCTTAGAGTCCTTCTTGGCCTCATGGTCAAATATTAACAGCTGTCCAGTGCTACAGAAAGGGTTAATTGGTCCCAGTGACCTTGTCTGATTTCCTTCCTTCATTTTTTTCATTAGCTTGGCAATTTGAAGCTTGGAAAAGATGTGAAGGCTGAACTAGGGAAGGGAACTTTCCTCTCTTGCTAACCTACTTGAACAGTTCTTAGAGCTGTGGTGGGTGGGAATGGATTATTATGTCTGCACACTTTGGTTTTTCTTTTTATTGCTTCTGCATTATATAACCCTTGGGAATACATTCTCCCTTGGCTTTGCTGGGGAGGGGGAGAAGTACATTGTAGTCCAAGTGTCCCATTTAGCTAGTAACAGGGAAGCTGGGCCCAAATACCCTAAAGGCACCAGTTCTTGTCTGATCTTGGAAGCTAAGCAGTGTCAGCCCTGGTTAGTACTTGCGATATAATAAAATAATAATAATAAATTTTTATTTATATACCGCCCTGTGGCGAACCAATCCGGGCGGTTTACAACATTCAAATAACATACAGCATAAAAACAATATATTTCCCTCCCCCCTTAAAA
>NW_024813261.1:0-2508 GCF_019175285.1 Sceloporus undulatus
ATGGATGTGTGAGGAGTTCATCAATCCATATCCTTCAGACCAAATATGAAAATAGGTGTAATTTATGGTCATAAAAATGTTTATCTTCTCATATACAAGATGAATTCCTATGAAGCATTTTACAAAAGGAAGGAAGGAAGCATTTAGCAGCATGCACACATTTGAAAAATGTGGAAACAGTATTACTTACATATATAAAATGTGCACAAACATATGTCAGTAAATGTAGGAAAGAGCTCATTACAGTCGGCCTTTATTATACACTGATTTTTTATACACTGATTCAAGCATCCATGGTTTGAAAATGTTCCCAAAAAGTATAAATTTCAAATATCAAACCTTGATTTTCCATTTTTATAAAGAACACCACTTTGCTATGTCATTATATTTAATGGGACTTGAGCATCCACGGATTTTGTTATTCACGGGGGAACTTGGAACCAAACCCCAGCATATAACAAGGATCCACTGTACTATGTTCATTTGAAAAATGCACATAAAAATGTATATGGCATCCCACCCCACCCACCCCTCCTTTTTTTACAATCTCTCTGCATGGAACTGGCACAGAATGGATTTAGAGTTGGAGAGAAAGAAGTTACAGAAATTGAAATAGGCAAATCTTCCCATCCTTTTTCTTTCTTGTTCTTATTGTGAAATTATGGACAAACCAATGTTACATTTCCAGTGTTGACACATTTTACAGTATTTCAATGAAGTTCATTAACAGTGAAACACACAAACATGCAGATGGTAAATTGTTCGAACATTATTAAGAATGATGCATGGATAACATATTCATTTGGGAAAGTACAGAGGGCAATTAACAAACTTGAGAAAATGATAATATAGAAGAAATGGCACAATAAATGAAACCTATGAAAGTCTCTGTAGATGTGAGTTATGGACTTTCTTCTGCCTCCTTTCCTAGTGTATGACAAGGAAAATAAAATGAATTTCCCAGAAATCCATTTCTTGTATATATACTGTTAACTATTGAACATCCAGTGAGGAAATGAAAAAATAAGCTTAACCAATACTAAGCTAAAATGAGGTATTAGTGGGTGTCCCTGAAAAATGAGCTTCATCTTTGTGAAACATGTTGTAAAGAACGGGTATTGGAATAAAATAAAGTAGGCTGTCTTGAGCTCATCTTTCTGATTGTCTGAAATATAAAGTCAGTAAACTGAAGTCAATATGCAGTAGGGATATAATTCTTCACTAATTTCCATCACTAATTTGAGCAATTTTCTCCCCATTGTGAAAAAAATCCCTGAACGTTGTGCAAGTTGTCAAAGATTATCCACTATTTGGGAATTGTCCTGTGCAAAATTTGCATGTGGTGTTCTGTGAGAAAACAACATTTTTATTCCCAACAGAAACAATTGCCCAAAAAAATCCTTTTATATGTTTTCTGCAGGAAAAATTGAATTTTCTGTACAAAGCAACTATATGTTAAAGTTATGTAGAATAACTTTCAAATTACAGCATTTTCTGTTCTGTAAGTTGTAAGAAGGGTGTGCAAGAAACACCCTTCTTTGTGCAAAAAGCTACTTTCCTTATAGAAAATAATATTTTAAAAAATGTGAAATCTAAACCCAGTTTCTAGGGCCTATCTTCTCTAATACCCCCAAAGAATCAATCAATTTATGTAAGTACTGAATTACCATTCAGCAACTAATTTAATGGTTCTACTCTAGTTGAATGTAGCAGTTAGATTTAGGCCTATAGATACATGATGTCTTTTCAGACTGCTTTTTTTTTTTTTCATTGAAATGGTCATCAGATTAAGGCCTAATACAGCTAGGTTCATCTTCATCAAATCAGGCTGCTTTGTTTTGTTCTATTTAGGGCAGTGGTGGATCACAGCAAACCTCTTACCATATATCATAAACAAGTGATGGAATCAGCTCAGTGCAGCAAGAAGATCTCAAACCAAATGTTTTAGCAACAGTAAATGATTCCTTCAGCCTCTTCCATTCAAAGGTAGAACAGAGGAAGGGTTTCAGTCCCACCACAAGGCATCATCACACAGCTATAATGTCACTAATATGCCTAGGTCTTTAATTGTCAAGATCATGCAAATATTCATTCATGTTATTTTGTTAAATGTTTCCTAAACAGCAGAAAAATAAAGTGAACAACAGCTGAGAAGAAGTGTATAAACAAACGGGGATCAGGGTTTTCCCACAGATTCTTTGGAAAGGCAAACCTCAAAACAAGTTTTGGACAACAATTCAACCCTCTTAAAAATTCATCACATTAAACTTCACTTTTTCTATTCCCCAAAGATATTGCAGATCTCTCTCTCTCTCTCTCTCTCTTTGTGTGTGTTGTATTTGTTGTGTGGATAAAGAAAGAGCATTTAGGGATTAACTCATCAGAAAATTTCTTAGACACATCAGTCTAGAAATGTTTCTTGAGAAGGCCGCCATTATAAAATAGAATGTATTCCTTTTAAATTGAAAAATGCAATGGATTTCAAGAAATGATGGATATAGTAAAAGA